>NC_135782.1:15608157-15634931 GCF_028453695.1 Augochlora pura
GCTAAAAGGCGGAGTGGACGCAAAATATATAAAACTACGGTTGAAAGAAAGAACGTCTATACAAAACAATGTTTCGGCTGTGACTGACTGCAGGCATAGCCATCGCCGGCGATGGGAACTTTCCCATTTATTTATTACCCGCCATCTGGCCTATTCTTAAGTGCCCTGACACAGTCCCGTATCGCACCGGACGCCTAAACAGACTCTCGTCTTACCAATAATAAGTCCCTCAGTGCGACAGTTTCTAAAGGTTTATAATTTTTCTATTCACCCTAAGCTATTACCTATGGCACCTACAATTTTTCTACTGTCTCTAAATTGTCTATTAAAGGCTCCACAATTTTTTGCGGACTCTAAGCTATTACCTATGGCTTCTACAATTTTTCTATTGTCTCTAAGCTATCACCTATGAGTTCTACAATTTTTTTATTAATTCCATCGTGTCTCTTGAAGGCTCTACAATTTTTTTATTGGCTCTAAAACATACTTCGCATGCCTCACAATCTTTTTACTGACTCTATGACATTCACTGCACACCATACAATTTTTTAACCAACCTCATGGCGTTTTTCGCACGTATACAATTTTTTTCATATCTCAAAAAAGCTTCCACCATCCCCTAAAATATCCTGAAGCACTAAAATCATTCCTTGCAGCCAATGTTTCTGCGTAAACAACATAGAACGCTCCCTAGAATATCAAACATACCGAATCGAGAACGAACGTTTCTCTCTTGCCTTGCCATGTGATCTCCCATCGGCGACAGAGAGAAAGAGAGAGAGAGGGGGGGGGGGGGGTAGACAGTGCGCCGAAATTCCATTTTGAAGTTAGATTGATAGGGATCCTGGAAAGCGTAATAAGTGGCGTCGGGCGATGGTTATCCCGGGGTGGGGGGTGGCGCGGCTGGAAGTTGTAAGAGAGGTCCGGAAGCAAAATCATCATCGGCTGGATGAGTGAAACGATTGTGAGCGGCGACGGTGTAAGTGCACTCACGACATCGGGTATAACGAGCCGCCGCGGATCCGGCCAATTCGAAGTTGCCGCGGTGGGGTAAGAAGCAAAGTCTAGAATTGATCGTGAGTGAGCGGAATAGACCCGGGGAGAGGAATGGGTCCCGAGGGAACTGTAATGTTCTACGGAGCGGTGCGCATGGGAGGGGGATGGCACACGAAAAAAGATGCCCCCTAATGAAGAATAAAGCGTAACTATTTAGACGGTGGAAGAAAGGGAAGATACATTAAGACCGGGGAAACGAATTGCGGCGCTGCGAGGAGCAGACGGTAACGATCTTTAAATATTATTTACCTCTGTTTGATCCGCCGGGGAAAATTTCAATTACGGGATTCTTCTCGGACGTTTGATTGGCCCGGCCCTCCGATCCTCTCTTTCTTCCGCTCGAGGGAGGCAAACACGGCGCAAAGAAAGCGGAATTTCTTCGGAGTATAGAGTATTCTATATTTGCTCAGGTGCTCGAGACTTTAGCTGGCGACTCATTACGATGATCTATAACGTCTTATATCATTTTTAGCTCTTACATGTCTTATACATTAATTATAAAAAGAAGTCTCCCTTTTCGCATAGATAAGATAATCGAAATTGTCCAACTTTAACCGACGATAACTTCGCGAAAAATGATCACCGGAGGATAAATTTTACCTGAAATTAAAGCTTGAAATATCTGCTTTAACTAGATTTTTAATTTTTTATACCCTCGCTGCGATAGGAATTTAAATGTAAACATAGAAAAACCACCCCTTTCTGAAACGCCGATTGAAAAGTGCCAACTTCAACGCATCCCACGGACTTTATAAAATTTTTTCAGAGATGCCGTCTACAGTACATTTTAGCTTTAACCGCCCCCTTTAATATGAGGTAAAAAAATCATAGCTACGATTTTTTTCCGCAAAGTTATGGAACTTTAAAGTGACCCTAATTTTGGAGCTTCAAGGGAGGAATATTTGTAGAAAAATTCACTCGGCTTAAATAATTAAATATTGTTAATAAACGAGATCAGGAGTCGTAAAAGATAAATTGCGTGTCCAATGACCGTCGCTGACTATTTAGGTCCGCGCTGGCAGCGAACCGGCTCATTTGCGTTGGCAACGGAACGAGAAGCCCCGTGACTTTCCAAGCGGGCCGATCGACGAGCTGGAAACATTATCGGGGCCGGTCATCGTTCCAACGGGATTGAATTATTCTAGCATGATTTTGGCTGGTGCGGTGATTTCGTGATTTATAGGAGCCGAAGTGACTGGCCTCGGACATTGTAACGGTGGTCTGTTCCAATGGGCAACTACGGCGCCCGGTGTTCCGGTTACTCCGCCGGCCGATGTATTGTTTATAAACGCTCGACCACGGCTGCGAAATCGGTTTACGGGTTTATGAAAAGCCTTCGCCGTACGTAGCCCGCTGAATTGTTAAAAATATGCGGGCTGAAAGTGAATTTCCACAGTTCACCATGGGCTCGCTATGTTGCCCAACCTGTACGGGACGTTTTAGAAGCGATACGAAAGCTTTAGCTTTTGTTAGAGGCGTTCTAGAGCCTTTGAAGAAATTCTAGAGACTTATGGAAGAGTTTAAAACAATTTAAAAAATTGCTGAGACATTAGAAAATATCTTCGAGACTTTAGAGAAACGAATTTGTCGATGGAATATATTTTAGAGATTTTCGTAAGGTTATAGAGGCTATGGAAAATATTTTAGAGCAGTTGGAAAATTTTTGGTCTGATAAAAAAATATTTACAAATCGTAGAAAAATTGCAGCGCTATTGGAAAGTACTTTAGAGCTTTGAAAAAAGTAGTACTATATATGACGAATGTTTTAGAGGCTTTAAAAAAATTTAGAGCATTTGAAAAAAATTCTAGCGTTTGCTAAGGACACACTGAGGCTGGGAAAATTGTAAGAGTATCAGGAAATATCTTAGAGCGTCCAAAAGAATTTTGTGGTTTCTAGTGTATATTTTGGAGCCTCGAAAAAAATTTAGAGTCTAGTATAAGCAGTTTAGAGAATTTAAAAGAGAATTTTGGGTGTGCCATGGCTATTTTGAGTCAGAGAAAAGATTCAGGGTCTCTGGAAAACAATTTAGGAAATCCAAGATTATCACAGGGACTACGAAAATATTTTAGAGCTTTTAGAAAAATTGTAGAGCCGGCTATAACTTTCATAGAGCAATAAACAAAATCTAGCCGTCTTTTAAGGACATTTCTAGATACAGAAAAAATTCTAGCGTCATTGGAGAATACTTTAGAGCTCACAAAAAATATGGTGCCTTCAGAAAATGTTTTAGAGCTCTCTAAAAAACTATAATCTGAACGACAAGTACTCTAGAGTCTGTAAAAAATTCCGAAGACTACTAAGGGCACTTTTAACCATATAAAAAATTGCAAGACGTTCGGAAAATACTCTAGAGTTTGCAAATAAATTATAGTCTCCTTGGAAAAATTTTTTAGAGCTTGCAAATGAAATTGTCGTTTCTTCGACAGATATTCTGGAGCTTTAAAAGACAATATAGTATTTATATAGACTGCGGAGCCGTTCTCTTCGTCGAATCGGAGGACAGGCGATCGCGTTGCGAACGCAATTAGCGGAAGACGACAATGGCGGCCATAATGGCCGGTTAGAATCGTTGATCCGTGAATCGGCCAATGATTTTCTGACCCAATTTCAATTTTCCGGCTGATTTTCCAACAATGTCTGATGGACCGCGGTTCCACGGCGCAAATATCCTTTCGGTGCTATCCAAACACGAAATATAATTTGAATAGGGGCGAGGGGCAGTGGGGTTGATAACGCCGTTGTAATGACGACGGCGGGATGCGAGCGATTTATAATCGCGGCCCGTATCATCGCCGCGCGCGCGCCACGGCGATTTTTTACATCGCCGTGCGGTACCATAAATCAATTAAACAAAAAACCGCGAGGCCTGCGAGTGACAAATTCAGCTGCGACTCGGCCGTGCCACCTGGAGCGAATTTGATTCGCGGACCGACAACCGTTGTTGCCCTTTCCGGCTCGTTACGCTCTACCCTCCCTGTTAAACAATCCCTCTCGCACGTCGCTCTTTTTTCAAACCCTTCTCTCTCTCTCTCTCTCTCTCTCTCATCGCGCCTATCGGATGAGCGCCCCTCCTCTCCTTGCTTTCGCACGGCCACGCAACCGGCTATTCGCGTAGAGATTCGCGATAGCGAAATGTATGTCTTCGCACGATCCGCGACAACCGCGAGATTACTCGCATCGCGTGACACGTTGCCCAGCGAGTCGCTAATACCAGCCGAATATCTATTCGGTGTACCATTTCATCTGGATCGCACAACTGTGCTCGATTCGCTGAACTTTTGATAATTTGGTCAATTTTTAGGATCAGTCGTGATCCACAATTTGGAGAACTGGTTAGAGCAAGTATAAAAATTGTAGGGCCTGGAGAAAATAGTTTCGAGCCATCAGAAAAATTGCAAGACCCACAGAAGGCACGTTAGAGCAAGTATAAAAATTGTAGGGCCTGAAGAAAATAGATTAGAACCAACAGAAAAATTGCAAAACCCATAGAAAACATTTTAGAGCAACTAGAAAAATTGTGGGATCTGGAGTAAATAGTTTAGAAGCCACAGAAAAATTGTAGGATCCACACAGAACATTTTAGAGTCAAGGGAAAAATTGCAGGACCCACTAGAGACATTTTAGAGCAAGTATAAAAATTGTAGGACATACAGAAGGCACATTAGAGCTACTAAAAAAATTGTAGGACCTAGAAGAACCAATTTAGGTGTACTAAAAATTTGTCAGGACCTGGAGAAAACAGTTTAGAGCCAGAACAAAAATTGTAGTACTCTTAGAAAACAGTTTAAACACGACATAAAAATTGTATGACCTCTAAAGAACACCTTAGAGTCAATATCTAAATCTCCAGACTCGTGATACTGATTTCAAAGCCTAAATAAAATGTGGCTTCTATAGAAAACACTCTAAAACCAAAGAAAAAATTCCACGAGCAGCAAAGATCATTTTAGAGCAAACATAAAAATCCCATACTATACAAAAAACATTCTAGAGCCTTTTAAAAATCTACAAGACTGACGGAACTCATTTAGGGGTTTGGAAAATAAAGTTCTTTCGATTCTATAGCATCAGCTTGGTGAAGGAATAAAATTCTACCTAAAAGGAAAAAACAAGGGGTGGAATCGCGGGGGCTGTTGGGAGCAGAGTTGGTGCACCTGTGCACCATTGAGGCGGTGCTGGCCCGGTTTTTGTCGCGTGACAAAGATATTACGCGGGCGCGACGCTCCTGGTCCTCCGAGGAGGCGAAAACACGGTGCCGCACCGACGAAAGCTTAATTGCTCAGGGATTCGAGCTCGTTAGATCCTGTGTCCCAGGTACTTTTATGTTCTTCCGGCCGATCATCTCGTTCCACCTTTCTCGATTTACGTAACCCACCTCGACCCACTGTCCGCCAAGAAGCGGTCAAAAGAAGCGAGAAGTCGTCTGCTTCACTAGTTGCTTTGAAATTAAAAGAAGGAAATTTTATGGAGTTTTAATTGGACATTTAACGACGCTAGGTGGTATGATCTTATTCCATTTGATTGACACACTTTTTTACGACTTTAGAATACCTTAGAGCTGAGTTATTAGAGTTGAGTCACTATACAGTTAATTTATTAGAGCTGAATCATTAGAGTGGACTTATTAGAGTTGACTTATAAGAACTGAGTTATTAGAGTGGATTTATTAGAGCTCAGTCACTAGAACAGAGTCATTAGAGTGGATTTATTAGAGCTGAGTCATTACAGTCGGTTCACTGAAGCTGAGTCTGAGAAGAGGCGTCTACTAGAACCTTAATTATTTATAGTCGAGCTTTGACTCTATTTGTTCGGTTAATGATTATTTTGAGTAGATTATATTATTTACTCACCAATGATTCATTAATTAACTTACTTATACATATCAAATACTCAACTTGCAACTTTTAGAGTGAAAAAACGCGGTTTGCTCTATATGGATTGGAACTTAGTACCTCAGGATTTACAGTCAAGCTCTCTACTCACTCGACTATTGACTATTTTGAGTAGATAATATCCTCCAAAACTACTTTGAGCTACCAGAAAATTTCTGAGACTACAATATTAATAAAAAAATAAACATCAAACTTTCCACTGTCTTTGTAATTAACTATTTAATATTAATTACTATATTAACCATTGACACACTATGACCAACTTAACCATCATATTTTCTAACCAAACACGAGTGAATTCTACTTCAATAACTTATCCATTAATCTCTAGTCTTGGACAAGACTAAAATCTACCGCGGCATAGTAAAAATTTGTTTAAACTCAGCCAGGAAATTCTGTTGGACGTGGTTTAAAAGCACTCGCATTAGGACGAAGTTAAACACCAATTAGGATGAGGTTGCCGGAGGAAACTCGTAGAACGGGATCGAAAGAAAAGGGAAACAAAGGACTCTGGGGACAGAGTGGGAACAGGGAAGAAAGAGAGAGAGAGAGAGAGGAGAGAGACTCAAAGTCTGGTACGGTTGGCTAGTTAAGCGGCGCAGCGGCGGTCAACCGTTGAATATATTATATTTTTAAATCATCCGCACGCTGGCTGCTTTCGTGGCCTGTCAGGAACATGGCAGCCTGTCTAGGCTGCTGGTATTAGAACGCGTCGCGTCGCGGCATGCCGGCGCGAACTCTAATGTAACACGCCTACACACCTACAGACCGCTCCATTTTCAACCGTAAACGGATACACGTCTTGCGCAACACTTTACAAACCGGATCAACCTGATGGGAATATACCCAGTACAGGGCCTCCCAAAAGTCCAGGAACAAGCAATTTATTTCTAACAGAAAAGGAATCATAACCTTGAAAAGAATATAAAAATTCTATTTCGTTAAGGTTATGTTAATGTCAACACGATTTCTTTTTGACTAATAAGTTATTTTTATTAATATATTTATGTTCGCATGTACTCTCTGATGCTTGGAGAATTTATTTACAAGAACCAACTAGTAAACAATAAAAATAGGGTGTCGTTAAAAAGTCGAACAAATTTATTTAAATGAATGCAAAAATTTTGAAACAATAGTGACGTGTCATGGTTGTTGAGATGCACTTCTGAGAACTTTTTCCGAATTTTAGGTCAACAATCTCCACTGTAAAAATTGTTATAATAACGAGATATTGTCACAAGCATGGTTTAAAAATTGTAAAAGTAATAACTTCTTATAGTTACAAAGTATAGTCAGAACAAAGTGGTTTTAAAATTGTAAAAGTGTTAAATAAATTCTGAAGTAATTATTATAATTTTATTCTTAGATTTTATAATCTTATTCTTATTCACTGTAGTGCATAGTCCCTGTAGATCACGTGACGACAGGTAAGCTCGCGTGTAGAGTGGGGATACGCGACGTATTTACGGTATTCCCACTCTATACGCAAAGTTCCGTCTCGTCACGTGGTCTGCTAGGAGTAGCATCCCATCACTGGCTAAATGGAAAACAGGTGGTGGGGGGACGGATGCTTACGAGCTTTTCCCTGCCGTCTTCTCGTGTACGAACCGTATACGTTGCTCTTAACCCTTTGCACTCGAAGCCATTTTAACTGCAATTCTGAAATAACTTTTCTGACATTTTATACTTTTAATAATTTTTGAAATCTAATTTTTCATAATATAAAAATTATTTTAATGAATTTGTTTTATTATTATTCTTGTGGTGGAAATTAATTTTTTAATTCTAGATTTGTTATAAACTATTCCCTTAATAATTACAGATAATATAGCAAATTGTAGAACAATAACAAACAACTGAAGTGAAAAATTGAATAAAAATAGCTCGTCATAGAACATATTAAATTCGATAATATAGCGACTCCAACCACCGATTAAATATTTTTAACAACAAATTATCCACCCTTGTATATCAATATCCATTTTACAACACAGATTTTGCGGCTTTTGCCGTGTTCCGTGCTCCGTTCTCTCCACCAACCAATGCCTTTCAACACCGTGTACGAATGGATTTTCCGCCCGCGCGATGAATAAATAAACAAGCGAACAAATAACGCTGTTAACTCGTCGAATAGAATTCTTAACAAAAGCGCGCCTCGGCCTGTGGAAAATATAATATATCCATTCAAAGCTTTTTCCGATGATTTTTCGAGCAGCCGGACAAGAAATTGCTTCGATTGTTAGAGCCGGTGAAAAGTAACGCGGATACCGGAGAGCGCAAGAAAGAGAGAGGGGGGGGGGGTTTCTGTTGAACTATTGATTTTCGTTGTTCCGCGGAAACTATACCCGCGATACCTAAATAATCCCGCGTTGACCTGCCGGCCGGAATAACTTTTCTAATTTATAATTTCCCCACCCTTCCCCCCCTCTCTCTCTCTCCTCTCTTTTTTCCATTCCGGGCCGCACCCTCGAGCATATTTCGGCCATTCATTAAAATAAAGTTCGTGGCGCGGGCCAACTTCGGCCGATACAATACCCTTTCCATCCGGGGGATCGACTTTTCCGAAGGGTTAAGAGCGCGCGCGAGTGCTCGATAGAAGCGGAGCTGGGGAAGAGTGGGGGTAGGACGGTAGAGAGCCGATCGCTCGGGTGCAATTATCGGCGAAATAATCAGCGGGGAGGCCGGTGCTTTTTCAATGGCGCCGGGGCTGTTCTTGCGGCCCTGAATAAAAAAAAAAGTCTCCCGTTCAACTTCTTCGCTTCGCATTAAATACGTCGCGACGCGCGAAGAGCCGCCTTGTCGCTTTGGCAAAATTTATGATTGTCCCTTTTCCAACCCCCTCTCTTATCTTTTCGTCTTTTTTTACGTCTCTCCTATGGTTTTACTTCTTTTCTCTCTCTCTCTCTCTCTCTCTCTCTCTCTCTCTCTCTCTCTCTGTGTGTGTGCTTCTTCGCTTGCTCTCCCCCTCCCCCCTTTTTCGTTATTAAAGCGGCCCCCGGGAAACCGTGAGCCTCGTTTCGAAAGACTCTCTCTCTCTCTCTCTCTCTCTCTCTCTGCATTAATTCGATTCGCCTCTCCTGTTTTTCTCCTGTTTGTTTCCGGGCATCAGCCGGCACACGGTTTAGAAAAACCGACAGGGTTTCTATCGAGCCTTTGCCCTCCCACGCAGCTGCTCCATTTTTGTAATGCTGTAATAATCAATAGCGAGCTTCTACTAAATCGCGTAACCTCCACGAACAACTACCCACACACCCAACCCCCAATTCACCAGCGTCTATTTAATCGAGACAACGAGAGCACGTAAGCGCTTGGTGAAGTCTGGTCCATGCAGCGGGTGCTCTGATTTATAGGCTAGCTAATGGCATAGGGAGTTTTAGGAATTTTTTCTTGGGAACGGGAGCTTGAGAATTATTTTTAGTTATTTCTTTATAAAATTGTCGTCTTTTTTATTTATTGTTTAATATTTTTTGTTTGGTATTAGCACTTTGATTTATACCCTTGCTGCTGGTACTAGGTTATGTCAAGATTGAGTTAAGATTAAGTCGAGATTGTGTCGAGGTTATGTTGAGATTAGTATTGAGGTTATGACAAGATTTATTTCTTGATATCTAGCAATAAATATCTGGCTTATATCTTTGCTGCTGGTACTAGTTTTTATGTGAAGTTTGTATCGAACTTATATCAAGATAATATTAAGGTTATACTTGTCGATTACTAGTAACCCGCTGGTTTAGATACTCGCTATTAGTACTAGGTTATGTCAAGATTATGGTAAAATTTTGTTAGGTTTATTGGATTCGCAGCACTGACATAACTAGCAGCAGTGGCATTACTCAAATTATTGGCAACACTGACATAACTGGCAGCAGTGGCCTTACTGACGTTATTGGCAGCGCTGACATAACTGGCAGCAGTGGCATAACTGGTACCGCTGGCATTACTGACATAACTGGCAGCACTGGCATAAGTTTCAGCACTGGCATTACTGACATTATTGGCAGAACTTCAGCCTCTACCATCGCATCGCGCGGTATATCCGCCTCGGTTTGTTAGGCGACACGGGCAAACAACAATTCCCGATAAAGGAATGCCGGGAGCATAAAAGTAGCTGTTCAAATATTTATCTTTGTATTAGATTCGACGGTGCGCTCCCGCTACGTAAAGGGTCCGCCGTTCGCATGGCGTCCCACCGGCGAATTCAATAAGAGGGTTCCGGACAAATTACACGCCACTCGTCCCAGTCTTTTTCGTTCCGTTCGGTTCCATAACGTTCCGTTCCGTGCCGTTCCACGCCGTTCCCCGTTCACAGTCGACGCCGGAACAATTCCTCTCGAAGGAAATTCTAACTTGCGAGAACCGATGCGGACATTACTGAAGATTATCCCCCCCGTCCCTCTTACCCCCTAGTCCCTCTACCCCCTAGTCCACCTCTGCCCTCATTCGTCCATCTCCTTCGATGCAAGAAACGAAAGGTCAAGCAGCCGTATCCACCGAGGGCCAAACCGTCCGCTCGTCCACTGTCGTTCCGAACCTTAACGAGGCTAATCGCGGTCTCCGTTGCGGCAGGGTCCTTAGGGTCGCGCGGCGACCTTTGAACAGTGCCTTCACGCGGTCCGTGTTTGCTCTCGTCGACTCCATGGAGCACTGCTTCTTGCATATTTATTATTCGCCTCGTCTTATTTCTCTCTGTTGCGTCTTGAACGAGCTACTCCGGTTAGGACACGTCTCCATTGGGCCATCATGGCCTTCGGCAGCGCCATCTGGCCCATGGGACCGCCACTAGGTGTTGCTTGTGGTCCTGTGATTCATGTAGAGGGCGGCCCAAAAGCGATAAACTCAATTTTGATAATTGTCCTCAGTATTTTGATAGATATTGGGAGAGGATTAGAGTGTCACATGATTAATGCTTTTTAATGGGTAGCTTGGATGTTAATCAATGTTAGTTGGTTAACATTAATCGGCATGAGCAAAAGTCTGGTAAGTCAGGATTTTGTTAAGTAGATGGAAGAGGATGAGAATTTCAGCAATAGAAATGATAATTATATTAATATAAATAGGACGTTCAATAAAGAAATGACAATTCCACTAGTGGAAATAGAAATATTCATTAATAAAGTAACAACTCCGTTAATAAAAATTGCACTAGTAAAAGATAATAATTTCAGTGATCAAAGTAGGAATTTCACTATTGGAGATAATAGCCCCACTAATAAAAATATGAATTTCTCGAATAAAATATAGCAATTCCACTAATAAAAATAGCAATTTCACTAATCAGACATAACGATTCCAGTAATAAAAATAAAAATAAAAATTCCACTACTAAAAATAAAAGTTCTACTAATAGAAATAACAACTCCACTAATCAAAGTAGGAATTTCACTACTAGAGATAACAGCCCCACTAATAAAAATAGGAATTCCTCTAATAAAATATAACAATTCTTCCAATAAGAATAGAAATTTCTCTAATAAAATATAGCAACTCCACTAATAAAAATAGCAATTCCGCCAATAAACCATAGCAATTACACTAATAAAAATAGGTATTCCACTAATAAAACATAACAATTCCACTATTAAAAATAAAAATTCCACGATCTAACCTCTATCGACACAGTAATAAACGCGTAAACCACGAGGGGGGGGGGGGGGTAGCGGCTCAGGGCGCTTCATCCCCCCGGATTAAAATTTGCTAGACGCGTCCCGTAGCATGTGCGCGCTCGGCCCGCCAACGATCCTCCGATTACAAATTCGCGTAGAACCCGGGCGGTAATTGCCGATCGAAACGTTACTCCCGCCAAAAGTAATTCGATTCCTTTTTTCATTATTCAGACGCTCGGATGTATCTCGATCGAATCGCGCGCGGGTAGAAAAATAACGAATCGGTTATCCGTGGCCCGGTCGCCGATCATCGTGGTCATTTTTTTTGTTTTCGACTACTACCCCTTCATCATCGCCTCCCTCCTCTCGTCCTTTCTCTCTAACGGGGGGATATCGACGTTCATCCGTCTCGATTACGTTCGTTAATTGCGCGAAACTTTGCCGGATACGAATTATCCCGTGAAATATAAAGTGGAGCCCGCAAAATCCGATAGCACTGTGTCCGTGGGCGCCCACACGCCTGCCTCTGTTTCATCAAATCATAATTAGTTCATAGAATGTTACAAAGTGCGTAACGCCGTTCCACGTGATCCCCATGGAAACAACCCCCTGCTTTATACTGCCGCGTTGCAATTATATTTTTGACGATCAGAGAGCTACCATTTCGTTATTTGTTAAAAGGAACAAATAAATTTAATATTTGTTTAAAGGTTATCTAGTTTCACTTCTTTTTATTTTTAAGTCGTTTTTATTTTTGCGAGAATAGAGCTAGAAGTAACAATTTTTTTCTAGCTATTTCTATGGTGAAATTTTAGTTTCGAAAATTGTTAGTAGATTGCAAATCTGTATTATTATTATATTGCTTTTATATTATTTATATTATATAATACGTATATTGTATTTTCTATGTATTAAATATACTGTATAATTCATATTTTGTATTTTATATATATTAAATATAGTATATATTGAATGTATTATATAGTACGTACAATGTATATTCTATATATTAAATATATTACATAATACATCTAATGTATATTCCATATATTAAATATATTATATACAATATATATTATTATTATTATTATTTATATTGTAGTTTAATAAATTATCAACCATAAATATTCCTAACCAAATAAAAATAAATTCCTCCCTCAAATCACCTGAATAAATCACCGATTAACCATACAGCGCAATTTCTGACGTTTCCACGTTTTCGCAACTCACCCCCTCCACTCCCTCAGTTTCCCAATAAAACGCATGAAACCGGCAGTCCGGTTATCAGTCGTCGGAGTTTCGTGAACAGAGGCTCGAAAGTGCGCCAGGGGGTGTATGGCTGGGGGAGAAGGAGGTTGAAGAAGGTAAACCCCCTGCGAGCGGAAGGGGCGGGGGTGTGTGGACGCAGACCCTCTCGGCTAGACTCATTTTTCATAAGTTCGAAAAACATACCCGGGGCAGTCGGTGCGTAAATTTGAATTTCCCCGTACGGCGAGACTATGGCTACCGACTGGGCGGTTCCTTGCTGGTGGGTGTTGCAGAGGTGGTGGGGGGGGGGGGGGGGGGGGGGGGGGGTGAAGGATCCACGAGAAGCCAGTCTGGAGGAGCCATAGGGCATATGGCGCGGAATTTTGAACGACTTTTTACCCCGCGCCCTCCCACGATCCCCTGCTCCTGCTCCATTCTTCTCAGTGCTGCCGGAAATGCTGCCTTTTTGGTGTTATTGAAGTCGCGATAGAGAGTCGATAGAGTCAGCGAAATTTCTTGGCTGTTGTGTACGTGTTGAGAACCACCCCTTAAGGTCAGGCGATTGACCTCCGGGTTTCTCATTTTATTATTATTTCAGAATTATTGGGAATCTGGACGAAAATTTAATTAGGATAGAATTTTTGTTGTTGTAGAGGAAATATTACTGTTTGAATTATGGAATAATAAATAATAGTAGCAAGTAATGAATAATAGCAGCAAATAATAAATAATAGTAGCAACTAATAAATAATAGAAGCAAGTAATAAATAATAGTAGCAAATAATAAATAATAGTAGCAACTAATAAATAATAGGAGCAAGTAATCATTTGATTGCAATGCTGCGTTAAATTTTCTGTCACACGTACGATAGCGTAGAGTGATTTACAAAAAATATGTACAGTTCAATTTACCCAAATTTAGTCACATTCTTCCCCTACCACTGAGTGTCGATGTAGCCTTATGGCAATAAAAAAAGAATAGAAATTCGTATAGTATTAATAAAAAAGACAGACGTACTAGTGGCGACTCGCCTAACGCCTGATACTTGCTTAATACTAGCAGAGACTATGGTCACCCGGCACTAGACGCTCGCTGGATCCTAGCGATGAGTCATCAATTATAGCGCGGTCACTAGGCGTCTGGGGCTCTAGCGGTGAATCATCGACTATAGCAGCGGTCACCGGGCGTCTGGGGTTCTAATGATGAGTCATCGACTATAGCGGCGATCACCGGGCGCCTGGGGCTCTAGTGATGACTCATCCAGCGTCTGACACTTGCTTGATATTACTACTAGAGAGACGCCAGTGCAGCGCTGACTTTTGTCACTCAACGTCTAACGCTTGCCAAGTCTCAGCAGTGACTATACTCAATGTCTGACGTTTCCTTGGCATAGCTGGTGAGTCATCAGGTGCAACTACAGTCTCCTCACGTCCAAGGCTTATGGTATCGTATTAGTAAAAATAGAAACGCCGACCGTAGCGAATGAATAAACAATTAAAACTCCACTCTCATTTTTAGTACCTAATAAATTAATCAGCAAACTATAATGCCGTCACAGAGTCCCCTAAGTTGTAAAATCGAACAAAAAGCGATCTTAAAATTGTTTTCAGTTTCAGCACCCCTTGGAACTTTGCTCGTTGCATAAATAATTGATCACTGCCGGCAATAAAATATATTAAGAAGAACGGAACCAACGTAGCATTGATTCTGCACAGAGAAATTCATTTATAATTAACGCGTCCTTTGCTCTGCATTAACGCTCAATCATCCGTGCCCGAGATTCGTGAATTCCGTTCTTCCACCACTCACCTCCTCCCCTATCCACCATCGTACGGATGATCAGATAAAATGACGCTATGTCTCTGCATCAGTCTGTGTGCTCGCAGTTCATTTCACTGCGAAACATTTAATACGCGTCGGTAAGAAAAGTTTATTACTTTTAATTAAGGAGAGAGAGAAAGACAATTACGTGACGTTTCATTCGGCCTCGGAGGCGACATACTTTCGGCCTCGTTGCTACCACCCCTCCCTCCTCCCTTCTATCTGTGCAGGTGCCCTTGGTGACATTTATTCGCGATTTGTCCCCGTAATTAAACGGGAATTAAGGGACGCAATTATCGGGCTGCGTCGGGGTTATTAGATTAAATTAATCGTTGATTAAAGCGCGAGCCGCCGAGGTCCTACGTGTAATATTGATTTCGAGGTTCGCTTAACGCGGATTTAGGGTTGAAAGGACAAGTAATTGGTACAGGCGAACGTTTCATTTCGTACTAGGTGACTTTGTTCTATCTATATAGACACGTCAATGTCCGTTCGGCCTCGCGGGCCCGGAACACGTGCCGGATATCGGCACGATAATACCGAAACGCGATATCTGCGCCCGGCTAACTCGCGCGTCTCTAACTCATTCGCAAATTGCTCGACCCGCCGTAATATAATACAATATGTATATAATTTATGCGTATCGGTTTGGCGCTTTTAACCGGAGAGCGTGCACGGTAATTGGCTTCGAGCGTTCGAACCAATGAAACGCTTAAAAATGGCGAAAAAATGCGCTAAAAACTTTTAGTATGTTGGTCGAGGTCGTATTCTTGCTGTTACTATAGATTTAATTATTATTATTAACATCGTAACGATCATGATATCGTTGAGACAGGTTGAATTGACTATAGCCTGTATTAATAAAGAATTCAAAAACACTCAATAATACGGGTTGTTGCAAAAATGTTATAAGCGTTTGCAGAGAAGGATTCCTGAGGTGATTTCTAATAATTTTTTCCTTTGCGAAAATGTTCTCCGAAGCTTCGTCAACGACTTATTAAAGAAAAACGTGGACCAATGAGATAGCGAGTCGGCTGGCGCGGTTAAAGCGGCGACTTCCCCGCCAGCGCGTGGGCGGAGCGTCGGCTGTACTCACTATCTGATTAGTCCACGGTTTTCCTTAATAATTCGTTAACGAAGCCGCGGAGAATATTTTTGCAAAGGGAAAAGTTTCTTGAAATCACCTAGAGAATCATTATTTAAAAGGGCTAGTAATAATTTTATAATTTATAATTTTGTATACACATAAAATACTTGAATGAAGACTCAGCATTAATCTACAAAGCATTAAAATCGACTCTCCTTAAATGCTTCACAAGAACCATAAAGCTGAATATATTTAAACTTTTCGCTATTTTTGTTATAATTTACTTATATGCATATCAAATTAATTAAATTATTTTCTACAAAAATATCTCTATAACTCCGAAAACGTTTCAATAAATAACACGAAACTGATCCATCACATCCATTTCGCTAATCGAATTCATAAAACAGATTCGAATAAAGTCTAAAGATACATAAATAAATTAGATTTGATTATAATTATCAACGCGTCACGTTTCTATATCTCTTTCGCCTATTCGTCTTAACGATATTAATAATATGTCGGCGTATCGGTAGCGTTTCGATATTATTGATATTTATTGATAATATTATCGATAATCATATACCGCCGGCTCGTACCGCGGCTCCGAACAGTAATTAGTTTACGCGACGACTTTGTCAGCCAGAGATGAATCCAGTCGGAAACGTCGGACCGGTGATATTTAGGTTAGTTGCGTTTCAATCGAGCGACACGTACTCGCTGCGAAATTAATTAAATCCCGAACCGATACATAAACCCGTACCGCCGATCGTTCCCACAAAATATACTAAATTCCTTGATGTCGCCCACGGTTTTACCTGCGTGAAAAAACATGGCCCAGGCATAACCTCAAAAATAGTAAACTCGATAATGAAATCATTTTTCAAGAGGGGTGGTAAGAACAATTATCGTGATTTATTTGAGTCAGTATTTGAGTTGTAGATATTATTATAAATTAAGGATATTTATTTTAATGTAGTAAGGCTGTATTTTGATTTTTTATAATGTAAAAGTAATGAATTAAAATTTGCAAAGCTTTTGAATCAGGATTTCCGTCTCTCTGCAATTTTTCCTTTGCCTGAAACAGGAGCCACGAGTATTTTATATTTTTATTTATAGCTCTCGTTGACTCGGCCACGCCCTGGCGAGCCACAGTGGCGAGCCAAAGTGGAAAAGGCTATTAGAAAAATAGGTGGGGTCAATACAAAAGTAGAGAGAGTCAGTACAAAGTGGGAGAGGCTAATACAAAAATAGGAGGAGTCAGTACAAAAGTAGGAGGAGTCAATACAAATTGAGAGAGTGTGACACCTTGGCATAGCCCGACAAATAAATTAGCAATCAACACAAAAGTGAGAGACGCTAGTACAAAAATAGGAGGGGTCAATACAAAAGTAGGTGGAGTCAATACAAAGTAGGAGGGGTCAACACAAAGTGGAAGAAGCCAATACCATTACATGACCTCGACGAAAAAATTACTAGAAGTCAATACAAAGTGGGAGGGGCAAACACAAAACTAGGAGAGGCCAATATAAAAGTGGGAGGAGCTCATACAAAAATGGAAGGAAACAACACAAATTAAGGCGAGAAAAGGGGCGGTGTAAAAAATTCGGTCATAAATGCTACTTGGCGGGCCGGTTCGGGCCAAGTTCGCGATTCTTCCGGTTTCAGCTCGATCATCCGGCGGAAGCAAACAACGTTGTTAACCTAGCAGCGTGCTTCCGGAATCAAGGCGGCCGTATGTAAAGCCGGAACGCGGGAACAACCGTGCGCGTTCACCTCCCGCATTAGCATATCCTTAGCACGCCGCCCGCGCCCCATTTTTCTTCCGTTATTGCGGCCGGTCCTCCATAACCCGGTTCATTTTTCACTCATCCGCCCGTCGACGCCGCCGGGAATCCGTTTAATTTCGACTCTCTATTCTCGACGGAACCGCGCACGGTTTTGAGGTTAACGACGCCGCTTCGCGATCGCATCTTCCTTATCTCTCTCTTTTTTCCTGTCTTCATCCCCTCCACCAGGTCAGCGTAAAACGGAAATGGTTTTCAATCCGCGGCAAATGAAAATAAAATCCGAACGTTACGAGGCGCTTCGGACCGTGCGTTCGACGCTCGCAACGATCGCAGCGCCGCCGTGCGAGATAATCGGGAATCTCGATGACCGACCGGACCTCTCGGCTCTCACCTCGCGTTTTCACGAGCGTTTTTTGCGAGCACCGGACACTGCGAACCCATGAATTATGGCGCATAATTTCGAGAGGTGAGGAACAAGGATACGTGTTGCCTGTATATTAGGTTATAGCTGCGCGGCGCCTGTATGAATGCAGTTTTAAACGGCGATGAAAGCGCGAGACGCCATCTTTGATTCGTAGTGTGCTGTATTTTCTATTTTTAGTATTATTTATTATATTTTAGTTTATGTTATATTTAGTTTATATTATATTTTAGTACTGAATGAAAATGTTAATATTAATATTTTACAAAATATTGATATGAAATATTTAATATTGCAAATAATATTAAAATTAAATTAATATTTTATAAATTAAAATATTTAAGATTAATATTCAAAATTAAATTAATTTTTATAATATTTTTATAATATTATAACATTAAATTAATATTTTATATAATATTTTATAAAATATTAATATAACATTATATTAGGTTAAAAAGGAATGCGTTAAAAAAATTAAAGACTATTATTCTTTCAATTTTTCTTTTTTTGTGTTGGTAGAGTTATTGTACGGTTGTTCAAAGCGCGGACACGATACGGTCATGGACCGGCACGTTGTAGAACAGGGACAGGAAAGCGTCTCGATAACAGGCTCGATCTCGAGCCCTGGCAGCCCGCGTGTTAGCCCGCATTTCCGGGTGTCTCGGCTCCGCGTACCGTGTCGGCTGCGCTGTCGATGCTCTTGTGCACGCGCGTGTCGGCCTGCTGCGACGTGAACGCATTCGTCATTGTTTTACCGGCGGAATCGAGATCGGCGCGGCGTGGCCCAACACTGCGGGGTTCACGGAGTCAAAGAGAGAGAGAAAGAGAGAGAGAGAAGGGTCGACGTCGCTGTCAGCCACCGCAATTCCCCGATGGGGACAACCGCTACAAGCCTACCATAATCGAATGCGAAACACCGTCGTTTTCGAAAACGCGCCGCGAAAACCGGCGAATTATTAGCCGCGATCCGATCTCTCCCCCCCCCCCCCCCCTTCGTACATGCGAGCCGCCGCGGCCTATGACCAGATTGGTCAGGAATTATGGCTCGCTTAATTTGCTGTCGAACATCTTCGTTTTATGCGAGCCGAAACGCGCTGCTCGTTGCTTCTCGTTTACCAGTGTTTTTCGTTGGTGTAACTGCGGTTCGTGTTTAGTATTAAGGGAAAAGTTAGATCAATTTGTTATTAAGGAAAAAGTTGGTTGAATTAGTTATTAAGGAAAAAGTTAGTTGCATTAGCTATAAAATACAGATTAAAAATAAATGGACTGAAAATAGTAAGTAAAATATAACATTGATCTACTACAAGTTCCAATATTATTAAAGAATTTTTTGAATATCATATACTTCTCGCGATTAATAAAATAAATAATACAAAGTAAAAATATATTAATAAAAAATATATTATTCAGCTGCTAAAAGTTCTGATATTATTATACAATTTTCTAAATATCATCTACCTCATTCCAAATTAATAAAATAGTCAAACTAGGAATAAAACAACTAAAACAAATAGAATAAATATATTGCTCGATACCAACATTATGAAAATATAAAAATGTTACTATCTAATAAAAATTTAAAAATATAAAAATGTTATACTTACCTTATAACAACAAAAATGTTTACAGTCGACTGAACCACTCGTTAAAGGGTTAACCTCTCGCAGCCACCGACGTCGAATCACGTTTCCAGCGTACGCTATTGAATGTTGAGCAGAAGGAGAGCTTGCAGTTCGGGTTTTCACGGAGAAAAACTCTCTCCTCCCCGACTAATTCCCGTTTGAAGACCCCTCGAGGGGCCCTCGCTCGCCCTTTCCCCTTTCATCCCGGCAGGTAGTTTAACGCGGCCGTGTTGCGCCGAGAATTTGTCCGGTCTATTATTCGTCGGCGTGCTGGTAAAAGCGGAGTCGATCGTGCGGCTTAATTCGGTCGTGCACGACCTTGGCACGAGCGTCCTGGCGAGAGAGAAGGGCTGAGAGAGAAAGAGAAAGATGAGGAAGGTTGAGGAAGCAGGAGAGAGAGAGAGAGAGAGAGAGAAGAGAAGAGATGAGGAAGGTTGAGGAAGCAAGAGAGAGAGAGAGAGAGAAACAGAGAGACGGAGACAGAGATAGAGAGAGAAGAAGATGGATGGAGAGAAAGAGAAAGGGAGAGAGACTTCCCAAATTCTACTAATGAGTCACTAGTAGTGACTATAGTATTTCAACGCCTCAGACAGGGCTGGGAGAGAGAGAGAGAGAGCGATGAGGATCGTCGAGGAAGCAAAAGAGAGAGTTAGAGACATATATAGATAGAAAAGAAGAGGGATGGAAAGAAAGAGAGAAGGAGAGAGAAGGAGAGAGAAAGAGAGAGAAGGGGAGAGATCGAAAGAAAAAGAGAGTGCTAGATACAGAAGGAAAAGTATGGAAAGAAAAAGAGAAAGATGGCGAAGGAGAGAGATAGAGAGAAAGAAAGAGAGAGAGAATGATAGATAGAGCTAAATAGAGAAGGAGGGAGATAGAGAGAGCTAAATAGAGAAGCAGAGAAATAGAGAGAAATTCAGAGAGCTAGATAGAAAAGGATAGTGATGGAGAAATATAGAGATAACGAAAAAGGGTGAGGAAGGGAGAGAGAGTGAGCTAACCCTTCCAGCCAGCTAAGCTTTCCGGTAGGTTGGAAGGTCAACTCTTCCCCGGGAGTCGGCATTCGTCGGCCGACGAGTTCCCCGAATGAAATGGCTTACCGGATGAAAGGAGCCCGTCGTCCTAGACAACAACGGCGTTCGTCTTCGTCGTCGTCGTCGAATGAAAGGGTTGCGGAAGACGGGGGGAGGGTGGCAGAGGGAGACAGGGGGAGCCAGCGAGGAAGGAAAAAGACAGGGACGTGTACGACAAGGGGAGAGCTAAGTGACAGGTTGAGGGATTGCCGTGCCTACGCGGCCGCATTCTACGCAATCATCTCTCCGCTCAGGCGTTTTCACCGTTTTTGAATCTACCTGCGTGTCCCAGAGAGACACGCGACTAGCTCGCGCCCTTCGTCGACCCACGCTCCCTTTCGCGGCCAATAGCCCTACGAAAATGTAACCCCCTTCTTTCATGACCGATCAGGCGAGATTTGAACCACAATTGGGAAGGGTTTTGTTGAATAATTGTACTCAGATGCAGCGACATTTTAAATGAATATTTTGTTGTAAGAGGGTGGTGCATTTTTGTATTGTTTTTTATTGGTATAGGTTTTGCAAGTTTCATAGCTTTGTAATAATATTTTTATAATGTATAGGATTGTCAGATAGGTTGTCTCACTGGTGATGCTGATGTCAGTGTTGAGATGCTATTAATTATTTATGGACTTTAGTAAATTTCCTTATAGTGTTCTTGGTAGACGTTAATTTACAGTGGTATAGGCTATAGTGTCTCAACGTCTCAGACTTGCGAGACCCTACTAGTGAGTCACTAGTATTGACTCTAGTATCTCAACGTTTCAGACTTACCAGGTCCTACTAATGAGTCACCAGTATTGCCTCTAGTATCTCAGCGACCCAGAGTTGCCAGGTCATACTAGTAAGTCACCAGCATTAACTATTGTATCCCCTTATCCGACACTTACTGAATCCTACTATCAGATCACGATTATAGTCACCAAACCACAAAAACTTAACAACTAAAAATTACTCCCATCCACTACATATTTATCGTAGAATATAACCAATTCCCTACGGTAGAAATTCAAGTATCAAGTCAAAACCCCACTAAAAAAAAAAGAAAATAAAATCTAGCAAAAGCAACAACGATGCTCGACCAAACCACTTGGTTAAACCGAAGAACAGTGATTTTTCCATAGCTATCCGACAGCGGTTGGTCCTGTGGCCGAAGCCGGCTACGATTCCATAAAAGAAAAAACGAAACAAAACCACGACCACGTAGAATTTCACGGGTCGAAGATAATAACGCGACCAAAAAATGTGAATTTAATCGGCGGCGCACGTTTCGCTGCTTAGCGCCCGGCCTGGAAATGTTCGTTAAGGAGCGTAGCGTAGCAGGGTGATTTACGTATGGCTGCCGGGGCAGAGAGAGAGAGAGAGAGAGATAGAGACAGACAGAGAGTGTAGTCAGGGTATGTAGGAAGCGCGCGAACGCACGGTTTCGTTAATTAGACGGCCCCGTAATCGCGTGTCACACGCGTTACGCGGCCAAACGACGTCGATTTTCATCTTCTTTTTCTTTTTATTTCTTTTTTGTCCGACGGACGACATTCCGGAAGAGCACCCTCGCGGGTATTATAAATTTTCCCGTAGCAAGCCGAAAGTAATAACGCCGGGGACGACGCCCCCTCCAGTCCGAGGGACAAGAAAAGAGAACGAGCGGAGGGCGGCCGCGGGAGAGAAGGGGTTCGGGGTTGGGGGAGGGGGGGTGTGCCGTGCGTCGGATGAGAATTTAATCGGCAATGTGTGCCGCGTAAATTGTTACACTCGATAATGACTAACGCTTCGCCGATAATTTCGACGGAATCGTGATCTCTCGCCCGTGTTTCCAGCGCTATCGCCGGCCAGCCAGAAACGAGGCATTAATGAATTGACGCTCGAACGAATGGCAACAATTTTAATACAGCGCCGCCGCGTGTTTCGATAATGGCATCGCGCCGTCCGCGGAACTCAATTTCAATCATTGATTTCCCGTTTTAACGTTCGACCCCGAACGATTTTTCCGTGCCAATCGGGAATTATAACGGGCCGCGGAGTCGGCGGAATTTTTGCCGCATGGAAATTCTAGGTGATGCCAGTCGACAGAATTTTTGTCGTTGAGAATGCTAGATTATGTTAGTCGCGAGAATTTTTGTCAGTTGGAAATGCTAGGATTTTTGTCGTTTTGGAGACGCTAGGTTATGTTAGTCACGAGAATTTTTATCGCTTGGAAATATTAGGTTATGCGAGTCACAAGAATCTCTGCCACTTAGCAATAATAGGTTATGCGATTCTCAAGAATTCTTGCGGCTTGGAAATTCTAAATTATGCATAGTCACTAGAATTCTTGCGGCTTAGAAATGCTAGGTTATGTCAATCTCCAGAATTTTTATCACGTAAAAATGTTAGGTTACATCAGTCCCTAAAATTCTTATCGCATCACAATATTAATTTTTAACATTTAAAATTTCCTCTTCTGGACAACAGACAGCATATTAACTCAAAAGTTGGCAAAACTGTTCCATCCCATTCACAACACTTCACTCTCATAAAATACAGTTGGTAGACCTGATAGATACTAAATGGCCGCCAGGCGTCAGCGCCGGAGACAAATGAATAGCATTATGTTAATTTCTATGAAACTGCGATCGTGGATATCGCGTAAATTTTTTCTGAAGAAAGGAAAGACGACTTTTCTATGTCATCTTCCGAAAGGCGAACAGTAGATACTTAGCACCCAGGGGAAGAGTTCTCAAGCTAAATGCGTCATAATCCTCGACCATAATGTTTTATCGAATAGCGGCTTCTTAATAGTTCTTTTACACGTTGGCTGCCATGACGATCATAAATGGGTGACACCATGTTCTCACCAAGTAATTTCTATCGTAATATTCATACTTCAGTATACTGAATTTTATCCCTAGATCTCAAATTTTACAAATTTGTTGCCAAATAAATAAATACAAGCAGTGAATACATAAAAAAATTTTGAGGTATTATTATTATGTTTAAATAATATTTATGATAATTTACTAAAATATTAATACTAAGATATACTATATTAAAAATACTATAATAATTCTAAAATAATACTAAAAAATATATGTAACATTATAACTATAATGATACTAAAATAGTAACTCCTATTTTATTAGTTATAAATTCAAGACTGCTTTCCAAGAGCAAAATAATTAAAATTAAAGTTTCGCGACGACTCCGTGCATAAAGAAGTTAGGTGAACGAACCCGCCGTCTATTTTTGTAAGAAATAAACGGAACACGGCGCCGTCCGTATTTCCATTCACGGCGCTCGCACAGGTAATAGACAATAAGACGCGGAATATCGCGAAACGCCCGGGCAATGTAATTAATTAAACGTCTCGCGGACTGTCAAAACGTCGTAAATTCAAAGCTGCACGCTCGCGTAGCGGAACGATAGCTTTTAAACGTCCGTCTCTGGTTTCGCTGGGAGAGAGAGTCACACCGGCACTAGCTCCGCGGAATATTTAAACCGATGGTCCGCGCAATTTTTCATATTCCCGGTATCGCGCGAGTCAACGTCATACCTCCTCGCTGTCTACTTCGCCGTAGAGCTGCACGCGCGATTTTCTGTTTCATTCGTTTCCGCTCCGGTTACACTCAAAAATACTCGGACGTGCAGTAGCTACGTTACATGTGAATTTAACCGTTTCATTGTGGCGGATTTGCTCGCAACGGCGCCACTGTTGCGGCGCGGAATAATGATATTTGTAGTATCCAATGGATGTTCAATGTTGTACGACTATAACAATGTGGACGACTCATTGGTAGGGTCTAGAGATAGTGAGACGTTGGATGACTTATCATTAGAATCTAGCTCTAGTGAGACGTTGGATGACTCATTGATAGGAACTAGAGCTAATGTGATGTTGGATGACTCATTGATAGGATCTAGACCTAGTGAGATGTTGGATGACTCATCAGTAACACCCAGTAATAGCGAGACGTTAGATGACTCATTTTAGAACCTAGCGCTATCGAGACTTTGGATAATTAATTGATTGGAACTAGAGTTAGTGAGACGTTGGACGACTCACCACTAAAACTCTACAAGCGTCACGTGCTATATGACTGCATTATACACCGTGTCACCGTATCATTCAAAGAAAAGACGAAACGATGAATGCAACGGATTGGAAAAAAATATCCCATCGGGAGGGGGAGTTCTTTAACAAGTCTTTTTTCATCCGAAACGCTTTCACGTGATTTTCTATTTCAATATTCGAAGCTCGAACGTTTCATTCCGCCTGTATCTCTTAAATAATTATAAAATTCATACGATTTCCTGTTTGAATATTCCAATGTACTCGAGGGAGCGCGGCACCGGCTTTTCCCTCCATTCATTCCGGGACTTTCAAATAATTATAAAGGGGTGTTCGGCGGTTTATTAGTTTTTGTTTGGCGGCCCCGCTGCACGAAATTGCGAATTTCTATATGTTTATTCTCTGCCGGGGTTCTGTACGCTCGCATGATTTAATATATCCGGAAAACCCGGTTGTTTCTCCATTCAACGTGGCGACTTCGACACGGTTGCAAAGCAACCGTACGATCTCGCGTTTTAATATTTTTGAAACATCGCTCTGTTCTGCGTGTCCGTCCGGTCATTCATCCGTCTTCGCAATTATTGCAAAAAGGGACGTATCCGCCGCGTATGACCGCAGATTACCGCGCGTGCGTGTCTCTCTCTCTCTTTCGGCGAACGCGCGATGCGTGCGGCATAAACGGAAAATAAAATTATATCCGATGCTGTTTTTATTCCCGTTTCGCCGGCCCGTGTAGGACCATTCTACTTTTAATTACGCCAAGGAAAATTCTGCTTTTGCCGCCGCCTGGCTCTCGGTGACCCAGTCCAGTAATTACGTGGCTGTTCATGGAAATTCCCGTTCTTTTTTTTTTCGTCGGTCCCTTTTTTACAGAAACCGGATTAAGGGGAACAAATTCTACGGGTAATGCAACAATAGGTTGGCCGCAATCAGCGTCGGAAAATTTTTCTAAAAACCGCGGCCAATCCGGAATTGATTCGTTGCGGACCCGGGCCCCGGGTCTTCGTGGCTTCAATCAATTGCAATCAAAACCGCGCGCGACCGTTTGTTAATTAAACTTTTTAGAGACAATGATGCAACAGATACAGAGAACGAATTTAGTTTAATTAACAAATGCAGCTTCAATTAGCACGACGTTTTCGCAGACAGAATAATTTGCAGCTGCTCCTCGTAGTTTTGTAAAAATTATAATTAAACGAGGTTATCATCGGCAACCATAACGCTGACGGCTCGTTAATTTAACGAATGCGAGAAGATACGCGGTATAGCAATTGCTGCAACTTGACATAACCTCGCTGTGTGGTTAAGCAATTTTTAGGTTAGGTACGAGTGAGGTTATGTTTCGAGTCTCTAGAAATTTTTATCGAAACGTAGCTTACAACAATTGTATACCAATTGCAGTAACCTCACTTTCTGCCTAAGCAATTTTTAGGTTAGTTCCAAGACTTCAGAAATTCTTCTCGAAGTCTAACTTACAGCTTCGTCCAAACAAATAGTTTAACAAACAAAAAATTTCGCAAAATCTCACCCAAAGTCGTCTGCTACATCGTATAGTCTACATCGCTGAAGTTGGTGCCCTGGATTTGCTGACACTGTTGCCAACCACAGCAGAAAACGAGTCGTCAATTTCCCAAGCAACAACAGCCACCGTTCAAAAGAAGGGCGAGGGTACCTTTGTTCCCAAACCCTGATCGAATAGCGACGGTCGTCTCCTCCATCGGGCAAACACCGTTTATTATTTCCTAGCGGATATTCCGGAAACGGATTACGCCGCTGCGAAAAAGCGGTCGAGCCGCGAGATGGCGTCGGCCGCGTGAAATACGGAAAATTTCAGGTTGTCACTTAATATCGCCTGGCGAAGTCGATTCTCTTGCCTCTAATAAATTCGATCGGTAGGAGGCGGACGTGTCCGTCGCGCACACCGCCGGATTTCCCGTCGACCACGCATTATTGACTTTTATTAGGTCGAGGTTAGGTCGAGGGTAAAGGTAGGGAGGAGGGGGCCGATTTTTCGTCGCGGCAGCCAGGGCCGTGGATTGAAAGGGCGCCGATACGAGTCGCGACAATTGTTTTCCTTTAATTTACTCCGTGGCTCGGTTCCCGTCGCGGAATTG
>NC_135782.1:15635031-15664383 GCF_028453695.1 Augochlora pura
CGCGCTCGCGGCGGAACTATGATTCATCTTTCTCAAAAAGTCGGCGGCGGAAACGTGACGTTCACTGTCGTTGGACCGAACTGATTGTTCGTGGGAGCCTGGGATTTCGTTGCGGAGTAAGAAACCGTGTTTTGATATCGGTGGCCCGTACACGGGAAAAGAATTACGCGCCGTATTCCGCGCCGGGTGGACCACGCCGCCCGGCTGAAATTAATTGATCGACGGCCGTTGGGCTGCCGCTGACGCGTTCGCTGCACGCGACAAGATCATTCGTTCGAATACTCGGTCGACGATTATTAGACTGCTCGGTGATACGTAATCCGGGGAAGCGGGTTATGATGTGGATGAAGTGTGTTGTAGAGGTTATTAATATAAACAATTTTTTTATGTAGGTATAATAAGGGATTTTTTATAGTTTGCGAGATATTTACGCAAGTATCTGACGTTGTATGACTTGTCAGTAGTGTCTAGGTAGTATAAGATAATCATTGGACGTTGTTGAGTCACTAGTGCCACCTAGCGAGTGCCTGACTCATCGTGAGTAGGTTACAGTCCTCTGACTATGGGCTATACACTCATCGCTAGTGCCTAAGGAACGCTGGACGCTAGGAGACCATACTCTCCGCGATTACTCATTGGTAGGAGCTAGCTCGTCTCTGAAGTGAGGCGACTCTAGTCACCGCGGACTTCAAGGCAGTCGACTCTAATATCAATGAAGTTTGCTGCTAAGGACGCCATTTTCATTTCACTATATATATACAGTACGGGATTACTTTTAGTTTCCGAGATATTTGCGAAAAATTGTTGCTATGTATTACTACTGCACAATGACAGTAATATATAGACATAGAGGTTTCACTAGACTTAAACAATTAAAATAATTTAAAACAGTTTCAGGTCCTAGGTCCAGTAGTCAGAATTATTGTTTCTCTTGAAGTTAGTAGATTGTTACTAAAATCGTCGTAGAGTATTCTAGTATATAGAAGTCATTGCACATACTGTCGCATCACCAGAAAATATTCTTAACCTAGACATATACTGACTTTTGATTCCCTAATACAATTTCAATCCAATAATGTAAAAATAGACTACAGTAACGTACTATAGTATATGGCACGTTATTTTTCAAAAAGACAACTACACTTGCTTATCCTGAAACGCGAGATTAGGAACTAGAGGACACTGTATGATAACATGCTGCATTTAACCTCTAATCGCACAAACGAAACAAGTCCGCTGCTTTAAGATATTTCCTAATGTCACGACAACACAAGATAACCTCGATCTTGCACCTTGACACAGACTTGACAAAACCTCTATCAAACTTAAAACTAATTACATCAAATATCTATAGTTAGTGTCGTTGAGGAGCAACCGGAGACTGTAATTGCTGTCAAATAAAGTTGATTAAACTCTGCAACATCTGTCAATAACCTCAATTTTCTGAAATTAACCCCTTGCACTACTTTGACGAGTCTGACTCGTGATGAAAGTTTTGTGCCAAACATGAATATCACGAGTCGGACTCGTGATGAAAGTTTTGTGCCAAACATAAATATCACGAGTCGGACTCGTTATCGACATTTGGTGTCAAACATAAATATTACGAATCTGCCTCGTAATCCTAATCTCGGGTCAGCTCAGGTCTATTCTTGGTTGTCTTGAACCAAGAATGAGTAAATGAAATAACACTTAATTAGTTAATGAGTTAATTACTTAATGAATTACTTAAGAGTTCGAGCTCCACCGCTCGGCACCTCCCGCTACCGTTCCGACGGCCAAGTTTGGCACGGATTTTTCAGAGATTCGCGGTAGTGCAAGGGGTTAAGGTTATATTATTAATTTTAACTCTTTTATATATAACCTTAGCCTCTTCAAGTTATGGTTATATATACCTTGACATAACCTTATCTTTCTGAAGTTATGACATAACCTTAACTTTCTGAAGTTATGGTTATATATACCTTGACATAACCTTAACTTTCTGAAGTTATGGTGATATATACTTCGACATAACCTTAACATTCTGAAGTTATGACATAACCTTTACTTTCTAAAGTTACAGTTATATAACCCTACTTTCTGAAGTTAAGATTATATCATAACCTCAATTTTTACGTATAACCTTAACTTTCTGAAGCAATTTACTAGGACCCGCGACAGGGCGTTCCGTCGTCGTTCGATCTCGCGACACCGACGTCGAAATTCCGCAGACAAGTGCCGGCCAAACGGCAGGCGCCGCATTTAATTGCGCCCGGAAATGAATTCGAGCTGCTAAAGCAACTCGTCGGGTACGTCGAATTTTCGAGGGGTCCTGCGTCGTTGTTCCCGCGTTGACGATTCGCGAAAACGAATTGCCCGGCGTGCACGGCGGCAACGGACCGTCACGAGATGGCCCTTGGGTATCCCAGCCGCAGGTATCCGACCTACCTGGCGGGTCCGTCCGGATACCCGACCAACCCGGCGCCACCTGAGAATTGGCAATTTGCTTGCAAATTTCGCGCCACGCTCCGCGCCGTCCCCCATCTCGACCGCCCGCGGCCGTCCATCCTCTTCGAGGTTTCTTCGGGATTGCGCGCGCGGGGGGCCGGGCGACGACGCCATTTTCGAATGCGACGCGCCGCTGGGATTCTTTCCGGGGAAAAAACACGGCGCGGAGAGCTCCGAGGCGAAAACCCCGGATTTATCGCACCCCTCGAAACTCTCTTTCCATAATTCCGCAACGCCTCCCGATGAACACCTCCTCTCCAGCTAATTTACTGCCCCCCCTCCCTGCCCCTATCCCTCTTTGTCTTCGCCTCGCTTTCTCTTTTCCGTTCCGGTTGTCCGATGCATACAGGGTGGTCTGGGAAATTTGGTACAAGTTGGTACTACTAACTTTGTAGTTTGTTCTGTTTTATCAATATTACTAAAATCATTTTTTGGCGAGAACTTTTTCATGAAAGCATTTTTAGGTTAGACTTATGATGATTAATTACGTTGAGATGGGCAGGTTTTTTTACATGGGTATAAGAGAAGGATTTTTCGAAGTTGAAGCTCAAAAGTTGGTAACAGAGCTACTAGGTTATGTCAAGATTAATTATTTAACTCCAGAGCTTTGTTTTGGAGGTTAGAAAATATTAAAAATCAAAGTATTAGCGAAAGATTATAGATTTCTCAAAAATAGAAAACTATGCCATCGCCATTTTAATTCTATCGAAGCATGTGACAGAGAACAGTATTTCCAACTGTTGTAAAATTTATTCTTAAGTTGGTGCGACATCGTAAATAATGAAAACCAACGTCATAATTACTTTCCACCTCTCCAAATATTAGAATAATGTTAAACGGTTCTCTAAATTAAATTAAACAATCTTGTTAGTATAAAAAATTAAATTAAAAATAACCTGACATAACCTAACCTTTGAAAGTTACTGTTAGACGCAGCCTCCACGTTTTATTTCACAATTCATTATACATTATTTCCCTACTGTATAATATCCTGCCACGATTACAAAACTATCTTTCAACGTTACAAAAATATTCTAGATTAAGTAAAAAATATTCTAGGTTAATTCAAACATATTTTATGTTCAGTCAAACATATTGTAGGTTAAGTAAAAAATATTCTAGGTTAATTCAAACATATTTTAGGTTCAGTCAAACATATTATAGGTTAAGTCAAACATATTTCAGGTTTAGTCAAACATATTCTAGGTTAAATCAAGCATATTTTAGGTTCAGTCAAACATATTGTAGGTTAAGTCAAACATATTTCAGGTTTAGTCAAACATATTCTAGGTTAAGTCAAACACATTTTAGGTTAAGTCAAACACATTGTAGGTTAAGTATAAGACACTATAGGTTACATTCAGGCCTCTTAAACGTTCCAACAGGCTAGTACAGTATACTATAGTATTTCCGGTGCAGGATTCGGAGATCACCCCGTAGGTCCCGTCGGCGGCGAAAGTCTGAATACTTTTGTTATTCGCGGCCCTTAACGAGCCATCCGTCTGTCCGCCTTAATTCCGTTACACGCAGCCCCGGCTAGCTACGGGGGAAAATGAATTTTCAAGTTTCCACCGATTCGTCGGCCCGCGGGCCGCGTGCGCGCGCGCGCCCGGCTTATTCCCGTGTTTCCGTCTTTTGTTTCCCCCGCTGTCTATCGCGCTGCAAACTTGAAAAACTTCCACCGCCCGGAGCCGGGTGGTAACCCTTTCGCCCTTCCACCCACCCGGCTAGCTACGCGCCGCTGGTACAACCGGGTGTATCGTTCTTCTTTCCCCCTCCCCCCCCCCCCCCCCCCCACCTCTGTCATGCCATTCGCGCGCCCCTATGCCGGTCGAGAGGGAGGCTCGGGCGACTTTGAAAGTCAATCGAGCGTGCACGTGCGTGCGGTTAAATAACAAACAGGCTTAACGAATCAATGGGACAAGCGGCGCTCGGTGCCCCGATCGCGGTCACTGGAAAACTATACCTAATCCGCGCACGAAAACTGGCTACTTATGCCAATTATGGCCACAAATATACCATATAATAATAATAATTTAATTATATTTATTTACTATTTACTGATACTTCAATTTTTTAATAGTTTTTTAATTTGTTTATAACAGTTTGATAGCTTCATGGTAATTAGTAACCCTTAACCCTTTGGTAGTAATTTATTGACTAAATTAAATAGTAATTTAATAACTAGTTTAATAGCAATCATTTTAATAATATTAGCAAGTAATAATAAATAGTAATAATAATAATAACAGAGAATGATTTACCTTGACATAACCTCAAAAATGTAATAGTAATCGAAGAAATGAATTGAATAATTGATTAAGGGTTGTACAGTCACGTGAAACAGTCAACTGATTTTTAACATTGTTTCTAAATACGCAGATACGTTGCAAAGTAATAAGAGGGTCGGCGGAGGGGGGGGGTGGAGAGATGTCCAGGAAATTTCCCGGTACAGAGAGCTCTCGCGAATTTTGCGTTTTCTTTCCGTGGAAATGCGGTGTGCTATCCCCACGGGGCTCGCGGCCAATTCTCAAACCGTGTTAGAGCTGGCCGCCGGCATCGTGTTATACGGTGCTCGGTCGTGTTTATGAGCGAGCAAAGGCGGCGTATTAACGCGGCAAGAAATCTATCCCGACATAGATCCACGGAAATTACCATATAAATGCGCGGCGGCAACGGCGCACAGCGTTCCGCATGGCGAACACGGTCCGACATCTTCCGCTTCATCTTTCGTGTTACCGATTTTTTTCTCCGTATACCACGACTGAAGCAAAAACCAGAATTGGTGCTGGGTGAAAGGGTGTTTCTTCTGTACTTACTTTTTCGGACATCCGTTACATTGAAGAGCAATGGAAATAAGTATATACATCAGGGAAACGATGAATTTAATTTGGAGATAATTCGGGGTGGGTGGTTTAATTTTTGTGAAATTGGTTGAATTTTCTTTTGGTAATTTGTTGAAAAAATATTGATAGTTGTTAATTGTATAGTACCGACAGATAGCTGAGAATCTCCCGATTAAAACGAGTACAAACACTATGGCAATCCGACTATGTTTATAAAAAGGCTTATTATTATATAGAGTGGGTCATGTGACACAAATTTCGATAAAAGTGATTCCTAAGATTATTTCAAGCAACTTTTTCCTTAGCGAAAATGTTCCTTTCGGCCTGCTCAACGAGTTATTAACAGAAGAGTACTATCAAATCAGAGGACTATTACAGCTGTCAAATAGCAACGCTACATAGAGCCTGACGTAGTAGGGGAAGCAAGGGCGGAGCGTCTGCTGTCCTCGTTCTCCGATTGGTCCACGTTTTTTCTCAATAACTCGTCAACGCAGCCTCGTAGAAAATTTTCGCAAAGGAAAAAGTTGTTTCAAATCGCCTCAAGAATCCCTTCAAGGGATTCGAATTTTTTAAAAATTAATTTGTTATTAACTTAAAGTACAAATTGATTAAAATCAATGCTTTGCTGTTCTTGCTGTTCATTTTCAGAATTATCAATCATAATAAAGTAAACCTAGCGTCACCTCGTGCCCAGGCCCTTCGTACTTCTCGAAGGGCTCTCCATTAGCCCAGGCGCGAGATCATCTTCCGCAATTATACTTGTCTTTTTAAAGGCTCGTAAATGTCTGCCGGGTGTTCGGCCGTTGCCGTGGATAAAAGCGGCGGGCCGCTAGCTCCCCGTAAAATGCCCCGGGAAATTTACAAAGAACAAAAGCGTCCGTTCAACCGTGAACGCTCTAAGTCTCGATATTGTTTTCTTGTCGCCCCCGCGAACGAAGAAACAGTGGACTCTTAACGGGGTAATGGAGCAATTACGACTCCTCCTCCGGATATTTATCACTCGAATACTTCGCCGGGGAACCGCCCGATTCACGCCCAGAAATTTCTTAGCCTCGTCTGATCTACGGGACGGTAAGTGGAGTGCTGGAGCCAGTTACTGTGTGGCAACAAATTACCCTTTTTTTACAGAACAAATGGCCCTTATTTACAAAATAAATCAAATAAAAGAATACAAAAATTGAGCATATCCTGTTCGATAAATAGAAAGTTAAATAGGCCATCTAATCAACCCCACAGTAACTGGTTCCACGCCCACAGTAACTGGCTCTACTCCCACAGTAACTGGCTCCAATCCAACAGTAACTAGTTCCAATCCCACCGTAACTGGTTCTACTCACAATAACTGGCTGCAATCCCACAGTAACTGGTTCCACTGGCACAGTAACTGGCTCCACTACCAAGCAATGATGCGAGCAGTGCTGGTCACCGTTGATGACTGCACGTGGAATCGACATCTTTCTGTTGGGGTACGGTTGCTTAGACTCGCCTGTAATTGCATCAGGCCAGAATCTCATCATTTGTGTACGGAACTGAATATTTCTCCGTGAAATCGACGTGAAATCCTCTTCCGCGATCCTTGAAAGAGATCCTCTGTATGTGTGTGTGTGCACGCGCGAGTGTCTCGTCGAGAACGAGAGAATATCAGAAGAGCCAGAGAAAGAGAGAGGGAAACCAGTCTCGTAAGCCGTTTCGAAGAGTTGGAAGAAATCCACGAAGAAAATGGGGTGGAGGGGATGCGAAAGAGCCTTCTGCTGACGTCGCTGGCAATCCCTGCGTTCGTCCAACCGAGCTTGCAGTTGCACATCTTGCAGTTTCGGTTTTTGCACTCCCTTTCGCTCGCATACTAGGACGCAGCAAGCTCTTCCCTCCCCCTCCCCCACCCTCTCTTGCCTCTCTTCAACTACCTCTTTGTACATTTTTTTTCCTCTCTCCGTCCGGAAACTCTATGCCACCCCTCACCCACTTCCCACCCCCTCTCTCCCTTCCCTAGACATATATATATATACATGTATATATGTGTATGTGTATGTATCTCTGTGCGCGTCACGTCTTCTGGCCCATGCTCGCGCGAGGCACTTCCCTATGCCGTTTGCCGCGCGGCTGGTTCATTTATAATCATCGCATCCTTTATCTAATCAGTCATCGTCAATTTCCCTTTCCCGGCCCACCTACCCGTGGTCCAAAGTTTGAACGTCGAACGGCACGGTGGCGGTGGCGGCTACCGTAGAGTCCCGTAAACTCTCCGTGGAAACTGCAACCCGTTCCCTCGGCGCATCGCTATTGATCATTCTTATCTGCGGCACTTTCCTGTGCCCCGCGACGATGCAATTTCGTGTACGGCGGAATTTTATTTCCGTGGAAGCGTTGGCGACAAGTTGGTTTATGTCGTCGGGAGACCGTTCGAGGATTCTCTTGGTTATGAAGGATTTTTAGGGAGAAGGGTGTTAAAAGTGTGAAGGGGTTTGTTGGAGGACTTTGTTGGGAATTATTTAGCAGCTGGTGATATGGGCGCGAAGATGTTGGAAGAAGGTTGCTATGTGGTGATGAGAGTAGGAATTGGTTGCCAAAGAATTATGTAATAGAGTGATAGGATTTGGATTTTAGGTTATTTGTAGCTTTAATGCTGAGAGTGGTCGCTATAGTCACTAATATGAGTGGCACTTGTCTGATATGATAGACAAGAAATTGGTGATGACTACAGTTAACCAATGGCTCGATATTTCTGAGTACTAGTGTTGAATCACCAGAGATAACCAGAGCCTGCTGGACACTATAGTGAGCCTTCAGCCATGACTATAGTTACTGGATACTAGCGGTGAGTCACTAGGGTCAACCAGAGCATGTTCGGTACTTGTGGTGAATCATTAGCGTCAACTAGCACCTGTTAGGCACTATAGTCAAGTCTTTAGCTATAACTGGAGTCACTGGGTACTAGCGGTGAGTCACCAGAGTTAATCAGAGCGTCCTGGGCACCATAGTCAAGTGTTCAGCTATAACTAGAGTCGCTGGAGACTAGCGGTGAGTCACTAGAGTCAACCAAAGCGTGCTGGGCACTATAGTCAAGTGTTCAACTGTAACAAGAGTCCGTGGATACTAGCGGCGAGTCACTAGAGTCAACCAGCGCGACTGGGCGCTAGCAGTGAGTCTCTAGACATGACTAAAGTGACTGAGTACTCAGCCAAAGATATATAAAAATTTTTCCAATCCAGTCTACGAGTCCACAAATACCATGACTAATTCAAAAAAAGAGAGAGCAATGGGTCCGAGAAATTTTACTTTCGCAATTATAAAAAGCGTCGTTTCGACAAGCTCTGCTGCGATTCCGTGGCCCGGACATTGCCAAAGGGACGATCAATTTCGCGACGGGCTCGCGTCTCGGATCTCCATTCAATTTCCAGGGGGGGAACGACATGCGGAAAAGTGGAGCACAGGGTTCCCGCGATCGGAAAACTAGTTTTCCACGCGTCCGTGCCGAAATCTCGGTATCCGAGCGACGCGTCCCGCCCGAAGAAGCGAAACTTAACGAGCCCGGCAAACTTTCTTCGGCGAACTATAATCTGTCAGATCCGCTGCGGAAGTTGTCGCGCGGCCCGGCCCGACGACCGAGCCGAATAAATTTTGCAGCACGCGCGGCCACGCGGCTTACCCCGTTGTCAGCCGCAGCCCCATCGCCTAATTCATTCTGGTTTCCTATATATACGTGGATGTGTGTATGCGGTGCATGTATATAGCAATATAGATGCACTCAAGACTTGCTTACCAAGCTATGTTTATTACTAGAGTAAGGACTGTTCAATAAATTAATAATTGTAGAAGTTAATTAATTAAGTAGGTGCTAGATGTTGAGGTTATGGGCCTTATTGCTTATGAGAAGAGGGTTAGAATGGTCTCTGCTATACCGACGAATGGTCTCACTATACATAAGAGCACATACTATACATAACACTGGCGTAATTCAGTCTCTGCAACGATACGATTGAAAAGGAAACATTCACAGCTTTTCAACCCTTAACAATTCAACAAAAAAAAAACACAAAAAATCGCAGCGCCATGTAGAATCATTCGTCAAGAAATCAACTATCAAAACTTGAATTCTGGATCACCATTGACCCACGAGTGGCTACAACCCAAACGCAACAAGTGAGATCTCAAAAAGCATCGACGAAGTAAGGTTAGTTTCGCCGAGAGTGTCGAGAGTCGATCGTGGATCAACTTTCGCGCTGGAATGGGTCGGGGGAGAGGGGGGAGTCTCCCAGCATCGTGACAAGAGGAGGATGTTTCAGTCTGCTATTTTTTTTTTATTATTTTGCATACTGGTATCAGGACAGCCCCGGTTCCGTGTCGATCCTCCTCCTCCTCTCCCCTGCCACCACCCACGCCTCCTTGCTCTCACCCTCGCATATTGATTACATAAGCGACCGTGTATACTACCCATTGCTAAAAACATCCGATCTTTACCACTCCTTTAACGACCGGCATACGCTTTTCACGACACCTACGCCTCGCAGCCATCCCCTTGGAACACCTTGTCGTCGTTTCAGGGTTCATTTATACAAGACCCCCCCCCCCCTCCCCGCCGGCAGCTGAACGGTTATTTGATTAGGTTAGGTTTAATCTGTTGTTTGTGGAAGTCTGTCGGCGCGATGCGACAGACTGGTTTTATAGCGGATTCCTTCTTCTTCTTCTTCTTGTACTGTGTCTAAGCATAGCATAGACTATAGGTTTAATTAAATTTTAGTTATTTTCAGTAATTTTGTTATGCTAGTATATAACTCTTTCCAAAAGCATTAGGGTACTTACAGAAATTAAATAATTTTTTAAAATGTTTGGCTTGGTAGCATTGGGAACTGCTGCGATTTCTGAAATTTATTAGCAATAAGTTAATTATACTAAACTGTAAAAATACATATATAGTAATTACAGTAAACTGTAAAAATACATATATATTAATTACAAAAAACTGTAACAATACAGTTATATATATATTAATTACACTAAACTGTAGCAATATATATATATATATATATATATATTTTTTTTTTATATGGTACTGAAATTAACATTGACTTCATAAAGGAAAATCCAATTCCCATTTCGTCGATACGTTCACCGCGACTTTTAATTACTTTGCGGATTAATTTTGACATTTCGTTTTATCGGCTCTCCTATTATTTCCGTTCCCATTTTTATCAATGAACAGAATTCAATCAAACTGATTGCACAAATGAAGCGGTTTTATAAATTAATATGTACTTTCGACGATATTATTTCATAAAGCTCGTGGATATAACCTAAACTCAATGCAAAAATTCCATTTTATATTAAATAATATGGCATCCTAGTAATTTTTAAACGGGTGTTTATTGTTAAATTTATATTCCTCTTTATTGTTTAATAATTTCTACTTCAAGCACTTAGTATATGTTTATTGTAAATACAAAGATTCAATCAAGAGTTTATTCTGAACACTGCAGCAGATTATTGAGTCAGTGTTGCCAATATAACGATACCGATTATCGTTATATGTCACCAGCAGTACTACCAACATTGTAATATTTCAGGTTAGGCCTCATAGTCTCACCTTTAAATATTACTTTGCAGAAAGTCTTTTAAAAAACACTCTAAATGAATAAAAGCTAAAAACCTGAGAAATGAAAATAAAAATTAATAAATAAATAAAATTAATCACGTTGTTAATAATCACGTTATGATAGTTTTCTAGCATTAGGAAAATTTTTAAAATTGCTTTAGGTGGGCACCATCGTTTAGGCGCGCGTTATAAACCGTATAAATGAAGCTACGCCGTCCAACAACGACCCTTGAAGAAGATATTCTGCTAGCCAGCCACCCTTGTCCACCCACCTCCTAGCCCCCTCGGTTCACCCTCCGCGGGGGGTCACCGACAAGCAGGATCCACGATTCGCGAATTTTACGCGATCCTTGTCTGCGATCTTATCCACGGACAGGATCATGCTGCCTGGCGAACGTAAATAATGGGGTGCCGATATCGCGTTTAATTAACGGAATTCCTCGGCTATCCGGCCGCGATGGAATCCGATGAAATCGAGCAGCGTCTATGGATATATATGTCTATGCATATGTATATACATATAATATATTATATTATATATTATATAATATAATATAGAAATAAGAAATATTAAAAAATATTATAGATATAAAATATATGCAATATATGATATAAAATTAAATTAAATTAAATTAATGATATAAAATAAAATGAATTAAAATTAATAATATAAAATAAAATGAAATAAAATTAAATCAAATTAATAATACAAAATAAAATTAAATTAAATTAATAACATAGAATAATATAGAATAAATAAAATAAAATATAAAGAAAGGTCCCGATGTATATAAAAATCTACCGGACTTTGTTTATTAAGAAAATTAGTCGTTAATTCCGCCCGCCGAAACTCGGTAATTTTAAATTACACTAAATACAATATTTTCGTATCGTTTAGCGTTGTTAGTACTTTACTGTTCGCGCGTTGCATACTGCAAATGTTTTGTTGCGGCAGCTGCTTCATTTAATCTGTTTGTTTTAATTTGATTTGTTGATTTAAACATGTCGCACGGTTGGACGTTGCGCACTGTTTTATTGCGGAACTTGTTTATGTTAACATGGTTAGGTAACGTGTACGCGTTAACATTGTAAAAGATGATGTTAGCGAGTTAAGGCTGGTGAGGTGGAATTAGAATTAAATAGGGAAGAAGAAATATTATTTTGAATTATTTTGCAGCATGCTTGGTTCTATAGTAATTGTTTAAAAGTTAATTTTATAAAAGAGGTGTACTTTTAGTGTATTGTTATTATTATTGCCATGAGTTTAATAGTTAATAGTGATACTTTAATACTGTTTTAATTAGGAAATTATTATTATTACTGATACTTTAATACTGTTTTAATTACTAAATTATTATTATTATTATAAGATCATTACTATCTTAATTATTAAATTGTCATTATTGTAACATATTATGGTATCCGTTATTAGTATGGTTAGTAATATTAAAAAAAAATTAAATATTAAAATTATCATAGAATATAAAATATTAATATTAATACTAAATATTAAATATTAAAAATAGCTGTAGCTTAGATTTAAAGAATTGTTGAAACTGTAATTGTTATACAAGTCACAAAACTCAATTTTATATACAAAGAATAAATTTTGTTATATATAATGGAAATATTAGAAACCAGAAAAATTATTTTAGATTTGCAGATGAAATGGTTTCGAGCGCAAAGGGTTAAACGAACTGCGCGGCCAGTTCCGTACACGGCCGCCGTGTATCTCGGACCCGGGATTCTAATTGCCCGGCATGTAATAGCCGTGGTGCTCGCGGTAGACGTACGTTTGTCATTTCATGGATTGTCAGCGACGATATAATTAGCCGGGCGAATTTGCCCGGGGAAATTCGTTAACGGTCCTGTTCGGTTTAATAGACCGTAACCGAAGGAAGCCCCGTCGACGGAAGCGCGCGGAATTTTATTAACGGACGCCGAGCGAACACCGTCTCTCTCTCTTTTTCGACCGCTCGCCAAACGAATTTCGCCTCTCCGCTACTCTCCGCGTATCTCAAACTCTCCGTTCGCAGGCGATTAAGCTAGATTTCCTAGCGGCGGAGTGGAGGCAGGTCACGCGGCGCGCAGAGAATCGGAGTGGGGAGCGTCGCTACGATTGGTAGAATTAAATCGACATAACCTAGCTTTGGAAAAGCATATTTATGTTTTAAAAATTTTATTTTTAATTAATCTTAGTTACTAGATATTTTACCGAATAGTTTAATTGTTTAACCTGACATAACCTAACGTTGGAAAGCATATTTAATGTTTATAAATTGTGTTTCAATTCTTCTAACATTTTTTTTTAATTAATCTAAGTTACTTTGATTTCTTGAGATATTTTACCGAATAGTTTATTTAAAAATGAGTATATAAATAATTTTTCAAAAGATAGTAGAATTAAAGAACGATATTTATCGTACATTTCATTCAACAAGCAAATTTTATAAAATGCTTTTTGATGAATTTATATATGCCAAAAATTATATTAATGTTAAGATAAAAAAATCACTTGCCCTTTCTTCTCTCTTTCTCTCAGTCTTTGTCGTTCTCTGTCCTGCACACCTAGCGCAGCGAAAATGGTAAATTCGTACGGCCCTGACACGTAATTGCCGTCTAATGTTAAAATTGAGCCGCGCGCCGGGCGAATAGTTAGAGAAAATTATAACTTTTCGGCGGGTTTATCGCAGCCCGGATGAGACAGAGCGCCGTCTCTGCGGGGCTGGAGGGATGGGGGGGGGGGGTACTCTTCTCCCCTTCGCCCCGGGAATTTAATATGCGTTTCGTCGTTTCGTCCCGGTATTAAAATTGATATTTGAACACCGAGAATGCTTTAATGTTTTCGACAAATTGCCAACTATTCAAACATTCGTCTCCGGTAACCATGTAACCTTTGTGAGCGGCCCGCGAGCGTCGCGTCGTCTTAAATTCCGAACTGTAATTGCGCCGTAACGTCGCCGCCGCCGTCGTTCGCCGCACCACCCCCCATAGAACATCGAATGAATCAGAGCTGTCCTACGCGAATTTTGATCCGCCGTATCTACTCGGTGAGCCGAGAGAAACCTCGCATTTCGATGTGCATTTTTAAGGAGAAATATTGTAAAAAGTTTGAGCTGAAACAATAGACAATAGATTTTTAGACAAACAATAAATTTTTAAATATAACAGTATATTTGCGAAGGTCAGATGACAATAGATCCAAAATTATCGACGCAAAAGACTAAATTGATATTATAAATTTCTGAATATTTTGACAGATAGGACGCGACGTATTAGAATTAATATTACAGAAAAAAACATTGGCACTGAGATAACTGATCATCTAGAATGATTCCTTGCTTAATTTCAAGCAACTTTTCCCTTAACGAAATTTTTCTCCGTGCCCTCGTTACCGAATTATTATCGATAAACGCAGACCAATCGGTGCGCTAGTACAACTAGGACCCCGCCCTCGCGGCCAAAAAGGCGCGGCGGCCGCTGTCGTGCGGCGCTGCGTCAGCCGCGTAGGCGGAGCCCCAGCCTTACTCACGCGTCGATTAGCATATCTTTCTTAGTTAATAACTCTGTCACGAAGCATCGTAGAACATTTCCGCAACGGAAAAAGTTGTTTGAAATCGCCTCAAGAATCACCCCACGTAGTTTCGCCTTAAAATTTTTCGGACACCCAGTGTATGCACGCAGCGCGTATAGCGCATTGCTGGAAGTGGGATTTATTCCTTCCGCGGTCACATTCACGACCGGGAAAATTAGTGAGGGTGGGTTTGAATTCGCTGTCCATTGTGAGTATCTCGATGAATATCAACTTTCGTCGACATTGTGGCCTGCCACAAAAGGTTTCCTTCTGATTGCAAAGCGGTCATTCACTGTTAGTATTTCGCCTCGTTCCCTTAAGGAACGTATTGATGCGACTTCGCCTCTTTCACCGGGTTAACGGAGTGTTTCGCCTACCGGGGAGGCTACTGTATCGGTACCGTTTTCTGGACACGAGAGCCAACGGGGGTAGCGAGGATTAAACGACGGGATCACGTTCACGACGGGAGTGATTCCTCAACAAAAAACCGCAGATTCCATTAGAAACCGTGCAAGACAATGGGCCCGCAATTCTTTTCAGAATTTTCTAGCCGCGGGAAAAAAAGAAGGAACCACCCTCCTACTCCCCCCAACGTAAATACAAAACGACCGGAACCGGTGCAGCAAAAAACCACGGCGGATCCCTCGAAACAAAAGGGGGTTCGCTATCTCTGGTTGGGCTCCTCTCGTTTTCCAATTGCTGAGCGGCCCGTTTACTTTCGTTCCTCCTTATTTTCGCGTCGAGCCCCGGCGAGGAACGCTGACCGTGCGCTGCTCTCCGATCTCTAATTCAAATTTTCTACCTCCGATAATTCGCCGGTTCTTAAACGTCGACGGCGAGGCGGATCCACTAAGATGCTCGAATATTATTGGCGGACCTCTCCGAGGGGAAAAGTTGTTTACTAGGTGCGGAATGATCGTAGCGAGGCTAAGGATGTTGACTTTTAAACGCGTTGATTCCGAGGACTGTGGACTGAGCTTTAGGTTAGGTTAGGTTAGGTTCGCCAAAAATTGTTCAATCTTTTTAAAATATTTTAAAAAGAAGACTTTAATTCGAGAAAACAGTTTGATTTAGATTAAAATTGGTATGAGTTAATAATTCTCTCTCTAAGTTAACAATTTTATGTTAAGGTTATGTTATATTTTCTAATCAGTTGCGATTTATTTATTCGTTTACTTTAGGCGATTTTAAGCAACTTTTTCCTTTACAGAAATCTTCTCCGTTGCTTCGTTAACGAGTTATTAGCAGTTGAAATTTTGGCCACGCCCTCGACTCTCCGATTGGTCAGCGTTTTTCTTTAATAACTCTTAAACGAAGGCACGTAGAATATTTTCGCTGATGAAAAAGTTTCTCCAAATAACATTCTCTACCCAACTAATACATTATCCGTAGCAACAAACAAACTTAACAAAAATGAAATAAACAAATTGTACCCTTTTAAAAATACATGACTTTGTAACTCTGTTTTATTTCACTGTCTCACTCAAGCTGCGTTTCGTAATGTGGCAATATTTAACGCAGATTTGGATTTGTTTATCGGTCAAAATGGCGCCTTGCAGCGGCAACCAATTGTCAAGAAGCGAACACTAGAGAGGATCGGTTGCTCCCCCGAAGATAGGATAGCAGCGAGCATACGGCGCTCGTGAAATAAAGAACAGGCACGGTACACAAAGTAGACTGCAAAAGAGGATCGTTGTTTGTTCTACGGGCATATACGCGCAGGGAATAAATACGGATAGGGGAGAGCGAATGACGCGCAAACACGTGACTGCATAACTGACGCGCTGAATGAGATGCGCCGGCCGGAATACCGAAACACAATGTTGCGTAACGTGCAAAATAAATGGAACACGTCCGATCGAGTTGCGCCTGTCCCACATTTAACGTTTGTTCGGAGTCTTTGGAGTGCGGACTCCACTCGCAGATTCAATCTCCTCGGCGGAATCGATGCGATCGCGCCGTTGCTGCCAAGAAAGAATAGGGAACAATGTTGAGCGCGAGCTACCCTCGTGGCTCCTAATTTGTCGAAACGCGTTCTGGTATCTCCAGAGCACAGAAAACGTTCGCGTTCTCTCTGCTGCTGTTCGCAACAATGCTATGAGGACAGTGAATGTAGTATGGACTTAAAGGGTGATATTGTTTTACAGTTGTAAAATTGATAATAGTATGATTTTTAGATTGCGAATTTTATTTATTTATTAGGAAAATTAGTAGGTGAAATTTTAAACAGTGAATAATATTTTGGGATATTTGTTTATTATTTCTAGTTGGCTGAGGTTGTTAAAAAGGAGAAGAAATCTTTTTGTGAGTCGTGTATTTTGCAATTGAAACAATGAAGATAATTGTTTTGCATTAAAATTTGCAATCTTATAATTATTTTGTAATATGTGTCAATGAAATTGCGAAGAATGACAGTTTTCGATAAATGTTTTAAATAATTTATGTAAAAGTCTAAAAATAACTCATGGTGTATTTATAATAATATTAACAAAGATTAAAAGCTATTAAAACATACGCACATCATCTTCAAGCTTTTCTGTATCAACAGTGACTATATGAAAGCAACGATTGTCGCTTGTTAATTATTAGATTAATCACGGACGATGCATATAGTGACGCTATGTCTGATACTTACTGGGGACTAGCGATGACTCACGCGGTGTCTGGCGCTCGCTGGGTATTAGGCGATGAGTCACGCGGTTGCTAGCGCTTGCTGAGCATTAGCGATGAATCTGACGGATGTGTCTGGCGCTTGCTGGCGACTAGTGATGAGTCACTCAGTGTCTGGCACTCACTGGCGACTAGCGATGAGTCGCGCGGTCTCTGGCGCTCGCTGGGGACTAGCGATGAGTCATCAGAAGTGACTATAGCAACTCAACAGCTAACACTTGCTCAATACTAGCGATGAGTCACTCAACTAGTGATACTTGTGAGATACTATTATGAATCATCAGTGCATTTCTAATCTTCCGATACTTAACGTTCACAAAGCACATCAATTTCGTTCTACAAAAATTAATTTATTTAAAAATAATACATCTCGACTAGCAAATCTATTCTTCCACTACAACATTAGCTTCTACCATTCTCTCCGTAACAACATTATAAATTACAGCGTTAATATAAAATTTTTTAAAATCCATTTTTTAGAATCTTGTACAACGACGTGCCGCGCCCCATTAATTTCATTATCTCCCCGCGAAACAGAACGTCGCGGCCATCGCAGTTTCGTGTGGCAACGGACCCCGTGCTCCCCGTCCGTAAAACATTAGTTTCCCGTTTCGCGGAAATAATTCATAGGCGGTGGAAAAAATCTGGGAAACGAGTCCGAAACAGTTCCGTGACCGTGGGACTCAGACGGACTGGCTAACGAACTTACCTCGGACACAGATTTATTCAACCGCCGTCGGTGCCCGCCGAATGGTTAAAGCCCGATCTGCCCGCTCAATCTGCGAGAGTTTAACGAGCCGTGTAACCGGCTGATGTACTACCCGCTGGATGCATATTATAGCACTGTTGTTTTATTCGGCCTGGAAAAAAAGGTAACAACAATAGCAACGGGAGAAATATGTTTTATTAACAAACTCGGCACGCAAAACTAGATTTTCCGTTGTAAAGATCGCCTGGCCGGATAATCCGCTAGTTCCATCGGCCATTCACGGCGGCGGGAGCCGACGAAATTTCGGTTGACGAGGTTAACGGCGGGACGTTATTAATGCAAAAATGGGCCGACGGAAACGGCTCCGTCGACAACGCCAACATCGCGGCCGGGGCCACCGCAACTTCCGCATTCCACCATCGGTCTTGTCCGCTTTTTACAGTCGCCAGTTATTGTCGCCGGCCGGTATTACCGCGCCTGAATATGCATCCGCGGGATGGTAATAAATGCTTGTCGCATTATTAGTACCCGATTTATTGCGGACGTCGATCGTAATTAATATCAGCCGCCTATTGGCGAACGGGTTGGCTTTTCGAGTTCCGTGGTTCGTGTTCCTAAATGGCTGGCCGAAATGCGATTTTCGGAGTTCTACAGGGCTATTCATAACTTTCTGACATAACCTAATACAGAGTTATTTAAAACCTTGTACCATAACCTTATACAGGGTTATTCATAATCTTGTAACATAACCTTGTACAGGCTTAATCACAATTTTGTAACATAATCTTGTACAGGGTTATTCATATCCTGGTAACATAATCTTAAACAGGCTTACTTATAACTTTGTGACATAACCGAATACAGGGTAATTTATAATCTTGTAACAATACCTTGCACAGGGTTATTCATAATCTTGTAACATAACCTTAAACAGGCTTATTCAAAACCTTGTAACATAACCTTGTACAGGGTTATTCATATCCTTGTAAAATAACGTTGTACAGAGTTATTCAAAACCTTGTAACATAATCGTCCACGAGGTAATTCATAATCTTGTAACATAACCTAACAAGAGATTCAAAATAAAATATCAATAATGAAAATACTATTAGTAATAATACTATTCTCAGAATATAAAACACAATGGAAACCTCGATGTTTTAGTATTTATTTAGAGGATTATAATTTTATGACATAACCTCAATATAACCTTAACGTACTCTTGACATAACCAGGAAAGGAGAATTGTATACTCGTGTGCCGTGTCCATACGAATCCCTTACACGTTCGCAGACAATTTAATGACATAACCTCAACAAAACGTTAACACAATCTTGACATAACTTTAAACGTATTCTTGACATAACCACAGCGAAAGAATTATACGGAACTGTGTGCGTCCGTGCGACCTGTTCATGTGTTTTATTTAAACGTTCGCAGACAATTTAATGACATAACCTCAACAAAACTTTCACATGATCTTGATGTAACTTTAAACATATTCTTGACATAACTACAGAAAGAGAATTGCACAAAATCGAACGCCTCTCTGTGTCATGTCCATGTGTTTCGTCTCTACTGTAAATTAATAATAAAATATATCGAAATAAATATAAAAATAATTTAACATCATTAATAAAATGTACGATAACTATATTTCCACCTATATTTCAAGATGAAAACCATCTTAAAGAGTTTTGTTTAGATGTCTGCAAAATGTCTGGCTCGCGAGCGGTTCATACCCGTCGCTATTTGAAATTGAATCATTTCATTCGGTTCGAGAGTCCGGGAATCTGACTTCTGTCCGGCGGAACCTAATTTCGTCGCAAACGCGGCGCGCGGACAGAGAGAGCGCCGTTCTTGTCGGCGTAAAATTTCGGCGCGGGGATTCGTCGGTCATAATTTCTCGGCAGCGTTTGGCCGAGAGAGGTGGAGTACGAGGAGGGGTTAGAGAGCGAGGGGAGGGCGTAGATAAAACACGGAAGGTAAAAAAGGGCAAAAGCGGGACAAAGTGTCCATGAAATTTGAACGCTCGCGCGGTGCCCCATCGCCGTTAAACGTCAAACCCGTCCGCGGATCTGTCGAAAAATGCGTATCTACAACGCGGCGGGGGCCGACTCCAGCTAGTCGGAAAATTGAATTTCCATTGGGCGAGGCGGCTGGACCCCGGGCTGATCGTTTCTGCGAATTGCTCGACGTTTTGATACCCGCCCGAGCCCCTCCACCCGGCCAACCCCTACCCTCCACCTCTTCTCCACCCCTCACCCCCCTCCCCTCTGCTCACCCTTCGCCGGCCCATTGTTGCGCCGCGATTACTATCTGCGCGCTCCTCCATACGGAAGTTACGCAACTAGGCGACGTTTGGCAGCAGCCCCCCCCCCTCCCTCCCCACGGCCGGTCGATTGATAAAATATTGAAAAGTCGTCGGTCCCTCGCGCGCGAATACACAGAGGACCGCGTTTCATTCGCTCGGAGCTTGCTCTATCCGGCCGTGAATTAAATCCGACGAGATGGGGAAAACCGTTCCCTCCACCTCCTCCTGCTCCCCGTGTCCCTCGACTCCTTCCTCAGATATATTTTTCCCGAAAATGTTCGCGGTCCACGCCCAGCCGACCCCCTCTTTAATTTCCCGGGCTGGTCACGATGGGGCCTCAATTTGTCCGAAACTGATCCGTGGGAAGCGAGGACGTTCGGATAATGGAACATTGATTTTTATAAGGTGACAGAGTACTGAGATTATTAGTTCATTGTTTCGGGTAGAGTGCTTTCGATTTTGTAAATTAGGTAATGCGAGGTTTATTAGTTGCATTGCCTTATTATATAGGGCTTTGTATTTATTTTAGTAGAGGTTATAATAATATTTTAGAAGCTGAGGTATAGCACAGATTATACGTGAAAATTATAGGTATATAGCTTGATACCTCTTCTATTAGCAAGAATAAAGTCTAGTTTAAAAAAGAAATCGCATTGATTTTGAGAATACAAAATGGAGCTTGATATCACTATCAAGGTAATCAGAATGAAATATAAACAAATTAGATGGTATTACTTAGATGCGTCTTTTCATATTTTTTATATCAGTGCAGACTATAGTTGAGCTACGTGTAATACTAGCAGAGCGTTACCAGTGATAGTGACGCAACGCCTAAAGCTTGCCAGTTACTCACCAGGTGGTCATTGAGAGACTGTAATTTGAGGAGAATTAGCGATGAGTCATCAATAGTATTGCTGGGTGTCGAGTGACTGTAACTTGAGAAGCACTAGCGATGAGTCATCGTCAGTGTCGCTGAGTGCAAAGCGTCTCAGGTTTCAAGAATAGTAGCTATGAGTCATCAGCGGTATTGCTGGATACCAAGCGTCTCAGGTTTCAAGAGTAGTAGCGATGAGTCATGAACAGTATTGCTGGATGTTCAGTGACCGTAACTTGAGGAGCGCTAGCGATGAGTCATCGTCACTGACGATGAGTTCAAAGCGTCTAAGGTTTCAAGAATATTAGCGATGAGTCACCGACGGTATTGCTGGGTATTAAGTGACTGAAACTCGAGAGATACTAGCGATGAGTCATCCAACGTCCTACTATACAATTGGTGAGTTATCAACGATGACTACAAGTTCACTTAAATATTCGATTATTTCACAAAGTACAATTAAGAACTAAAATTAAATCTCGCTTTCTCGAAAATACTACTAATCTTCAAGCTCCTGTAACTTCTTATTAAAAAATGTTACAAAGCTCCCTGTACGCTCATTTTAAAGCTTAAAATCTCTACTTTAACACCCATGAACACTCCATTCTCAAAGCCTCGCTATTTTAAAAAATTCACAGCTTTCAAGAACCTCACCCCCAAAACATTAATATCCACCAAGCCACCCTTCACTCAAAGTCCCATAAAACCACGAAAAAAAAATCGCAAATCTACTTCCAAAACGCCATCTTAAAGCGAAAACTTCCTCCCACAAGCTCGCATAAAACAAACTAACAAAAGCATTAATTAAACCACCATAGCGTCAATAAGATTCACAATATTGAACTATAAATTACGATCTTCAATATTAGAAAAAGGGTAAAAAAAGGATGTTCTAGCACGCGAGCTTAGGTTTGACATAGTGAGATAGGCTTCCCGCATGAATACAACGTAAACGAGACGAGTTGCGGCCGTCGTCGCCAGCACGGCGTCCGCGCGTCGCAGCCCCTAAGTGGGCCGAAACAGATTTCCCCGGCATGATTACAATATTGCTGTTGGCAGAGCTCTCTTGGACCCGACGTCGACCATCGATTCTAAATTAATTTCAATTACGTCCGACCGGCCGACCCCGGGCCGATCATCTGTATTTCACCTACCCCGGAACGGACGGATATTTACGCGGGGGGAATCGACCGCGCGGACACGTTTTCCCAGCCTCTGACCCCGTTTTTCTGGCAGCGGGCTGCCGCCGATAACCCGTTTATTTTCGCTTTTTCAACCCCTTCCCCCCCCCCCCCCTCTCTCTCTCTCTGACTGCCTGTCTGTTTTTCTTCTATTTTTTTCTTTTCCTGTTTTTCTTCTTCCTCGTTCTTGCTCTTTCTCGCTCTCTCTCTCTCTCTCTCTGTCTCCATGTTTTCTCCCTATTTTCCTCCTTCTCTGTATTTGTTTCTTTTTCTTTTTCTTTCTCTTTCTGTCTTTTTTGTTCTTCCTCCCTCTCTGTCTCTCTCTGTCTCTGTCTCTCTCTCTCTCTCTCCCTCCCTGATTTTTCCTCCCTCTTGTCCTCTCTCTATCTGTTCTTCTCTCTCATTACCTTGTTTTCTTTTTTCTCTCTTTATCTACCAATTTTTCATTTCTCTCTCTCTCTCTCTCTCTCTCTCTCTCTCTCTCTGTGTATGTAACGGGTCGCCAATATAATCGAACGAACGAACAGTAAACGAGAAAACATTTCAATTTGAATATTGATCGGTCGATCTTGTTCGACCAGCTATTGATACACGCTACTTATTCCAGATGGTACCCGGCAAAACCGATTACTACTCGCGGTACACGGGAAAGCTTTTCATTCGGAGATCACCGACGGAACAGTGGTCGAAAAACGTACCGATTCCCGTTTATGGGATTCTCACGGTTATTTACCGTGGATTCCTTGCTTTACCGTATCTTTGAACGATTCGCGCGGAACACTGTCCATCTCCACGTGCCTTTAAACTTCGACTGAAGCAGAGCAAGCTCTAAAACCTAACTTCCTTCAAGAATAGAGAATCGTTTGAAGATGTGTTGGACGATTTTAATTTAATTAATTTTAAAACAGGCGGTTGCTTTAATTTATTTTGTTTTTGTTATGGGAATGCTGTTTTATTAAGAGAGAGAGTATAGTATAGTGTATAGGGAGTATAGTATAGTATAGAGTTAAGTATATGAGGATAAATAAGTGATACTAAATATATATATTGTAATATAATATTTTCCGTAATTTTCCGTATTTTCCGTTCTTATAGTAAATAATAATAATAATATATAATACAGTATAAGAAGAATAATAATATAATATATGTAGTATAATATGAATAACATAATAAGATAATATACTATATAATATATAGTATAATAAGGAAAATAATACTAAATATACAATTCCACAAAAAGACCGTATAACTAATTAACAACTAATTCAAGAACGCAGAGAAGCCATTTCAACATTGGCTTTTTGCAAAATATTATTTCCATATTAATAATTAATAAAAGAGAAAATAAATAAATTCCCCTAAATAATTTTTTAATTACAAGAGTACTTATTATTTTAGTATTTATACTATTACTTATACTATAATATTATTATAGTACTACTTATGTATCTCTCTAATCCCCATAATACCAAAACAAAAAGGTTACCGTCAACTCCACCCCAAAACTCGGACAGCTTCGTAAGCTTACCTGCCACGTGGACGGAAAAATTGCTCCGAGATCCTAGCAGACCTAACGCTGTTTCAAAAATCCTAGTTGGTCCCAGAAGGAAGACACGGCTCGCCTGGTCGAAATTGAACGAAACGGCAGAGTCTGTCGATGAGTTAGCGCGCGGAGATCCGGCATGGAACAGTTTGTAGAGATATTTCCATATTTCCCGCGGTCTCCGTGTTCCTGCGCTCACGTAGGGACACCGCTCTCGTCGGCGCTGGAAATGCTCGGCGGAAAGTTGTTTTTCAGCCGACTAACGGAATATCGTTCGCAATAGTCGCATTAAGGATCATCGACGGGGACACGGTAATCCCGTTACCGAGTCGCCGTATTTACACGCGGCCTGGCCAACGTAAACGCAGGCGCGCCCGTATATTTTCCCAGATTTGATTCGCCGCGCTCCTATAACCGGACAACAGCTAGGCGCGACGCGAGCAGCGCGCGGCTTTAATGAGATTAAGCGTGAAAAACGATCGCCGATCGTATAATATATAGTATCGGAGCGGGGCCTGTTGTCGGCGCAACCCAGTTTCCTCCTTCTCGTGAGCTATTTGATATATAGATGTATATACCTCAGCGGCGTAGAGAGTGATCTTTTTTCTACGATGCAAACGAGGTGCTCGATTCTATGCTAGCCTCGCTTCTCTCGTTAGTGCTCCGATCGGAAACGATCTCTCGAGTCTATTGAACATTTTCTTGGATATAGAACCGATAAGGAGGCCACGGTATTGTAGGGAGGTTTTGGTAGAGATTTTGTGGAGTGATTAGATTACTCGTCGATTGCTATAGATTTTCAATATGGTGCCTTCTTGCTTGTTAATATGATACTGCGGTATGCGATGATTTTATTGGTACGTTTCATTGAGAGTTAGATGTTTTGTGATTATACTGGTAGTTATAGTGACTATGGTGAGGTTGAGAGACATGGCTAGTAGGAACTAGGAAGCTTCGGTGGCTGAGTGAGTCATCACTAGAAGGTAGCCAGTGTTGGATGACTCGTTGGTAGATTCTAATAAGCGTGGGACTTTGGATGACTCATCACTAGTGCCAAGTGGACACCAGACTCTGGGTGATTCATCATTAATGCCTAGTAGGCAGCAGACTCTGGATGACTCATCAATAGTGCCTAGTGGGCACCAGACTCTGGGTTACTCATCACTAGATGGGAGCGAACATTGGATGACTCACTGGTAGCACCCAGCAAGCTTCAGAGGCTGGGTAACTCGCCATTAGAAACTAGCGAGTGTTGGATGACTTGCTGGTAGCTCCTAGCAAGCGTGGGACTTTGGATAACTCGTCACTAGTTCTTAATGAGCGCCAGACATTGACTGACTTATCACTAGAAAGCAGTGGGCACTAGATGACTTTCTGGTAGCCTCTAGCTAGCGTAGAGTATTGGATGACTCATCATCACTAGAGCCTAGTGAGTCCCAGACCTTGGGTGACTCATCACTGAAAACCAGTAACCACTAAATGACTCGTTAGTATCTCCTAGCACCCATAAGGTATTGGATGACTCACCGCCACTAGCACTTTAACAACCGCTCACACAGCATGTGTGTGATAGCCGGAACAACCGTTACCGACCGCTCACACAGCATGTGTGTGATAGCCGGAACAACCGTTACCGACCGCTCACACAACATGTGTGTGATGCTGACTGCGAAGGTTGTTGACCAGTACCACACTCTTTGTGTGATAATTTATGAATGTAAACAAGTGTGGATATTGCTATTGGCTTCATATTTCATTGTCTCGTCTTTGATTATAGGTAATTATCGCCTATTTTTAATTTTTGATTAAATTTTGTTGTTTTTTGTTTTATGTTAACTTTTTCGTGAATTTAATAAAGTTCTTTAAAATTAATTCTTCAAAAATACTGCCGGCCCCTGGCGACGTTTGATCGTGTAGACGTGCGGTCGTTAAAGTGCTAGTATCTAGTGAGCCCCAGACGTTGGATGACTCACGACTAGAAACCAGCGAGCGTTGGATAAATCGCCTATAACTCTCGCAAGCGTCAGACATTGGTCGACTCACTCTACTAGTTTCTAGCGAGCGCCAGACATTAGATGACTCACAACTAGAACCCAGTGAGTGTTGGATGACTCGATAATAGTTCCCGTAAGCGTCGGACATTGGTTGACTCACTCTACTAGTTCCTAACTAGCACCAGACTTTGGTTGACTGTAGTTACTGTGTTTGAACGTTGGATGATTCACTAGTGCTTCCAGCAAGTCTGGCACATTGGAAGACTCATCACTAGTGCTTAGTGAGTGCCAGACGTTGGCTGACACATCATTAGCAACCAATAAAACGCTGAATAACTATGTTTTTATTTTCTTTACCATCTCTGCAAACTATATGTTTCATTCTACATCGCGATTCTCATCTGGTTGCGTTTTCATTTCCAATCTTGTTTAGATAAAGCTGTCACTGTAGGTGAGAAAAATCAATAGTACTCTCCTAGTCTTCATACTTCCCCTATAGTATAATATCTATCTCTTGTTATACATCTTTCCGAAAACACTGAAATTGTTGCTAATAATTTGACGAAGATTGGGCTTCCACTGTACTTTATTGATGAAGCAGCGATTCCAGCTACATACTACTTGCGAAGTCCAGGGAAACTAATTCCTCAAGGGCGTACACTACACCTGGAATTCTCGATTATATTATTGCTGCAGCAGCGTACTAAAGCAAACTCTCAACAGCGTACTACAGATTCTGGCGATGAATGGCAAACAGAAGAAACACTGTTTGCATCGCGATGAATATCAGCTGTCAAGCAACATCACGTCATGTCCGACATACTCGCTTACAAGTCTCCGGGTATTGTTCTTTGAGATCCGTTCGGCGTAGTTCGTATCGTCGCTTGTGTTATCAGTGTCTCGTCTTCGTGTCATTGTTAGGGTATCGTACACCTTTGGGATCCATGAGATATCATTTGGGAACTATAAGATATCATTTGGGAGCTATAAGATGTCATTTGGGAGCTATAAGATGTCATTTGGGAGCTATAAGATGTCAATGGGGACCCATAAGATAGCAATGGGACTTTTGAAAGAATCTCAGGACTCAGTCGACTAATAAAGTAACCCTTGCAAAGTTAATGACCACATGGCGGTTGCTGGGTCTTTTAAGGCCCAAAGAATGGTACTGCAGATTATATCATTAAAATTCTATATTTTCTTTTCGTTTCTTCTCATTATTATTAAGGGGTCTTTGATACTTGAGGTTAACAATGCTACGGGTCCAAGTTGACCCGGTGTTCGCAAGTCGTCTCCATAAACGACCGCTGCTCCCCGTCGCCGGATCGGATCTGGTACACGAAGCAGGAAGGTGGTGGTAAGGTAAACGAAGATTAAAGTCGCGAAGAAATGATTTCTGCGTCAAAGGGTGAGCTCCGCGTTTTCACGGTGGATCGATCACGGGGGGGGGGGGGCACCTTATAACATCGGCTCTTAAAGGCCTCCACCACCGACCAGGGAGCGCGGAGTAAACCTTGCTAGGGGGTTTAGGATCCGCGTCTTTGAACTTGACACGGGTCACCTGACTCTGTGGCTTCGGCCTCTTCTTTGGATCCTTGCTCTCTCCGCTATCCCCCTCGCCGCCCTTTGCCGCCACTCACCGGCGGTGCCTCTTCATCGAGAGTCCTCTCTTCCACGGTGTTGTCGATCCCCCCCCCTTCCCCCCCCCGCCGTTCCCCCCCGTCAGGGTCTGGACCCGACGGAATCCACCTTCCTCGAAGACGACGACCTCCGCCGCTTTTTCCCCCCCCCCCCCCCCCCACCACCCCCTTAATTTTCCGTCGCGTCTTGTACTCCTCGCTCGATACACACTGTATCGGCGGTGTATTGGGGTTAGTGATGCGAGCTTCGCCACCCACGCCAAGGGAGCCCGGCAATTTGCTCTACACACAGCGTTCCGTGCGACGGCCGCGTTCCGCTGGAATTTGTTTAACTCTCCAACGCCTGTCGAGCGTTCAAAACGACATCGGGCTCGCTCACTGTGACTACTTTTTCTCCGGTTAAAGGGTTAACTTCAACCCGACGCTATTGTATAATTTCTAATTGTGCAATAATTATTGCACACTAATATAATTATTAGACATAGCTTGACATAACCTTAAATTTAATTTACTATTATTATTATTATTAATATTATTTTTTCAATTTTTTATTGCAATAACGAGTGTATGTTATGCATATATGTAATAATTAAATATTTATCATGCGATTGAATCGGCACCTCATACATATATTAATTCAATTATTATTTTATTATCCTATCAACGAGCTGTAACAGTATCATATCAAACATTTAAATAAATTGTGAGAATAAAATGTCGACTGGGAATATTTTAATCATACAGTTTATGCATATAAAAATTTTAATCATACAGTTTATGCATATAAAAATTTTAATCATACACTATGTGTATATAAAAATTTTAATCATACAGTATATGTATATAAAGCTGTTAACCAAACAGTTTACGTATGTAAAAAAAAATCTATAAATGACTGTAAATTAAGATACATAATAAAACACTACAAATTACCACCTAAATTAATTTTTAAATATTAGACAAAATTATACCATCTGCTTATTACGAATATTATACAATTTATCTTCAGTATATACACATATCATAAATAATTTGTTAAACGAACATGTTCCACGCAGTCCAAAGAAAGATCGTAGGTGGAGGATGATCCGAATCGGACAGGTAACACCGTGTGCGCCCTTATCCGTGACAGCATCGACGGGGCGGTTATTACAGCCGTCGAAATTCCGGGCGTTTATTAACGACGAAACGATACGGTGTGGGGGCCGGTAATAACGATAACGCGGCGGCGATAATAATTTCGAATGGGATTTTTCCAATATTCGGGGCACGCCAATTAAATAAATTTATGCCGTTTCGGTAGATCGGGCCCCGCCGATTATTCAGAGCGTGTGACACGCGACGTCGCGGCGCCCTCTGGCCGATGATAAAATTCATTATATTCCCGGAAAATTCATTTGAAAGTTGAAGCGCCGGGGAACCGAACGAGCGCGCGAGGCGCGAGAATTGGGTCGACGCCGCAGCGGTGCGCGGAGAGAGGGAAAAATAGAGGACGAGAGAGAGGGGTTGTGGGTTGGAGGGGAGGCGGCGAAAAGTCGACGTTTTTGGCGCCGGCTGATTGGCCCCGTCGAAATTCCCGCGGATCTCGGACACGCGCCGGTCATTACACTTAATGGTTTAATATTCCCGATACAAAATTACGCCCGGGGTACGGGCGTTCATATTTGACGGAGAGTTGAACCAGGTCGAAATGTTGGCCGGCCAATAATAATCAAGCCGTCGTCCAAAGCTCGATGTCGTTTAGCTGCACTCAGCTTTAATTACATCGCTTGTCATGCGTGTTTACCGCCGGAGATATGTGTGTTTTGCTACAACGCGCCGCAGGGTGGGGGGTAGGGTGGAGGGGGCCGCGGGTTGGGGAGGATCGTTATCAAATACTATGCCGTACCCGGCGTAACATTAGCCGCGCGGTTCTATGCGGCGC
>NC_135782.1:15664483-15703618 GCF_028453695.1 Augochlora pura
CCCCCCCCCCCCCCCCCCCCCCCCCGCCCCACCACCCCCCTTTTCGTTCGCCGACGCACGACCGATTGTTTTGCGAACAAGGAAACACCGTGTTTCGTTTACCGGCAGCCCGCTTTATCCCTGGCCCCCTCTTTAACCACTCGGAATTCGGATTACGTTCTGCTTGTCCGTTCGACGGCGCGTTTCGAATCCGCGGGCGGCACACCCGCTCCTCGCGATCCTTTGCGGTTCGACTTTCCCCAGCCAGTTCTTTTGATAGCGGCGAGAATGCCGAAGCGGTGCTGGGATAAGGTGAAAACGTTTTCTGTACCGGACCTCGTCGACTCTATTGGAATTCTTGACTCCGCGCTGCTTTTCGGTTTATAGACGCTGCGTTTACTCTCTTTAAATCGATACAGTGTGCAAAGTTGTTTGTTTACTGGCACTAGGGAATATTTAAAGGATAATCATATCGAAATGATGGCGATATACGTGGTTTAAGAGGTGATTATGGAAGTCGTAATTGGTATAGTCACCTAAGGTTAGATATTGGATGAGTAGTGCCGATGAGTCATCACTGGTGACTAGAGCTAGCGAGTGTCTAGAGCTTCAGAGGCACTAGCAATGAGTCATTCAACGACTGGTGCTTCCTAGGCGCTAGTGATGAGCCGCCAGTGTCAGCTGCCGCTTGCTGATTCTAGCGATGAATCATCCATAGTTGGATGCCACCTGGAAACTAGGGATGAGTCATCCAACGTTGAATGCTACCTGGAAATTAGCGATGAGTCATCCAATGTCTGATACTAGCTGTTACTAGTGATGAGTCATCCAATGTCCGTCGCTAGCTACTGCTATCTATGAATCATCCAATGTCTCCTGCTTTTACTGCTGCCAGCCCTGAATTACCAAACGTCCAACGCTTGGCGTGTGCTAACAATGAGTCGCAATAGCGACTATAGTCATGCCAATATAGTCATCCAACGTCTGGCACTTGGTGTCTCCTACCACTGAGTCATCAGCGATGACAACAGTCACCAAACGTCTGGTACCATACCTATACCTCAACTACAACCCTCGTTCGTCCCACGATAGCGTATTCGCCGGCGGAGACGCCGTAGCAAAAAGGTTAAGCAACGCGCCCGTTAACGGCGGGAATATCCCCCCCCCCCCCCATCGGTTATCGTGCGGCGCGCAACAATCCATTAACTCGGAAAATAAGAGCGGATGACAAAGTTCTTCTCTTTTATCGGGAAGAGGAATTACCGGCCGCATACCCTTCGCCGTTCCTCCTCGCGGGTTCGGCACGAGCAAAAAAGACGGAGAAAGCCGTCCCGGCGGAGAGGGGGAAGGAGACGTCGGCGAGGAAGAAAGAGAGGCGGGTGGAAGGGCTAACGGGGCGAGGAGAATAAAGAAGTTTGATGCCGAAGGTGGCCGGGGCTAAGCGAAAATATTAGTCGCACTCGCTCGAGCGAAATCAAAGAGGAGAAAATCAATCCGGGTTGGGAGTTGGGTTGGGTCCTCGGTGGGAAGTTAATGCGAATTAAAATCCAATTCCGTTGCCGTCGGCTCGCATCCCTCCTCCGCCCCCTCCCCCACACCCGAATCGTTGCGTCTTCTCGTGATTCCGGTGGAAAACAGGAAGTTCGCCGGCGATGGTTCTCGGTGGGGCAAGGGGGTGCAGGACGGAGGAGGCGTGACCGGGAGAGTCGGTTGGAGGGCGAATTTACATCGGAGCCGAAAGGAAAATGTTTTCCGCGACGGGCATAAATATTTAATAAACGCGCGGGCACAGCTCGCGCCGGCCATAAAATATTTTTCGCCCGGCGACCCATAAATATCTTTACGCGCCTTTATTTCGCGCAAAGTGTTTCTCGGATTCGCGCGAACTCCCCCCCGGTCTTGTCCCCCAACCCCCCTACGCCCTGATCTCACCCCGTCGCGCCGGAAACCGTTCCGCAAATCGAACCGTGTTCCCGTGCGGATTCCTTTTTTTGTCTCGGGGACACTCGCTACGGTCGCGAAGCGGTAATTGATTCTCGAGAATTTTTCCTTTCTGAGTGGCGGGGGTGGGAGATAAAGGGTGACAAGGGGGATGGTGCTATGGAAAGGACATTGGAAATATCTTCAACTCGAAGGAACTCGTCAGGACGATTGATTTCCTTTGTGCACTTCTGTTTAACGCTTTCGCGAGTTGTACAGTCACGGTAGCAATTTCCGGCTCGAACATAGCCTCAAAATTTTTTCACATCGGATACAATTTCTCAAAGTTATAGTCAGCTATATAATTTTTTAAAAATCCTTTATTCTTGAAGAGGTTGACACTTGGTTTGCCAAGTGAACTACCCCAAAACGGAGGCAATTTCTTGCTCGAACATAACCTGAAACCTTTATTGCAAGGCGTAAAATTTTCCAAGGTTATACTCAGCTTCAGAATGTTTTGGAAATTATTTATTCTTAAAAGGGTTGACACTTGGTCTACCAAGCAAACCACCCCAAAAACGGTCGCAATTTCTTGCTCTAACATAACCTCTAACTTTCTCCATATCACCTAAAATTTCTCAAGCTTATACTCAGCTATATAATCTTCTAAAAATTATTTATTCTTCAGGGGTTGACACTTATCAAGCAAACCGCCCCAAAAATAGCACGAAGCTGAATTATTTTCTCCGATCAATTCGAGAGAGGTCTGAATTAAACCGCTGCCGATAAATTAAACATTCAAGACGCGTTGTTTAATTGCTCGAGATTTAATGGGTCGATGCTCGGGGTTCCTAGGGAGCGAGGAGTGGAGGAGAAGAGAGAGAGGATATCGCTGGAAGGCCATTCTTGCTTCCCCAGCGAACGACAACGAGGCGAAGGTCCCTATTTCGTCGAGGGGGCGGCTCACGCCCCCTTTCACTGCCAAAAGTTATTTCCGCTGGAAATTTATCGCTCTGCCGAGAATCGAGGCGTCATTTCCGGGGACGAGCGAAACAAAGAAACCCCGCCGCCGGGACTCGCGCGAAAGATAATTGGCGTGCCATTCTATCGTGTCCTTTCCTTTTTTTTTACGGCTCTCCTTTTTTCGGCCCTGTCCGCCGACGTGCCTTTTCTTTCGCACACGCTCACTCCTCTTTCTCCGTCTCTCTCTGGCTTCGTCTCCCTCCCGTTCCTTTCCCCCCCCCCCCCCGGATAGCCCTTTCCATGCGCCGTGAAAACCACCCCCACAGTGATTTCTTCCCGGAAAGAAGTGAACGGCGCGCAAGCTGACGATTGTTAAATGTACCTACGGCTCCCGGCTGATTTATTCCCCCCCGGGGGCTTTCGAAGCAGAGAAACCTTGGGATATTTATCGTTCCCCTTCCGGCGGCCGCGGTAAATAATGTGTTTGCTCTTTAACGCTATTTATTTCGGGGCTCTCCGCGAAAAATGTTCTATAACGTATTGTGGGCTCGCTGCCGCCGTCGACTTTCCAGCTGGATACCTGCGGACTCGCTCTCCCCACCCCCCTGATTTTTATACCCATTCAATCAGCCAACGAAAGGCATTCCTCTAGCAATGCTTTTTCGTGCAATCACTTCGACGTATTTTTAGTTTTTTATCACCTTTTTAGCAGAGTTTAAAATCTCGTTGACTAGCGAGTAGGTTGGTAATGACTCAGAGTTTGGTTTATAATTTGTTCTATAGTGAGACGTTCTACTTTAGATAAAGAGCATAGTGTCTAAAATTAATTAAAAGTCTAGGTTATATTTAAGAAGTGTCCAATATGTCGAGTTTTAAGTTATAGTATAATAACTGACTCGACGAAGAGCTAGAAGTTAACTTGGTAGTCAACAGTTCAGCTGTAGGGAGCCACGCTAGCGCCATTTACCAAGATGGCGGATGTTAGTGACACTAATCACCACGTCTTTACTATGTTCTTCATCATACCTAGACGCTATCCATATAATTCATAGCTTTAGGTTTAATATTAGGTCCTATATCGTTCTTTCACCCTTCAGTATACCTTCCAAAAGGGCATCCATGTCACACTACCCCCTTCAATAAAAGCACCCTGTAATCGGAGGCCCTTAAAAACGCCGCTCGAGTAAAATTCTAATTACATTAAAGAATCCTTCACAGTGTTTTACAAAACGTCGGAATTTCCAATAGTCCACACATGGAAATCTAACCTCAACGATGCTCATACTTTGTTCCAGCATAGTCGCTCTGTCCACAAAGGGTCTCTTCTCAGACGAGAGCTCTAAATAATATCCCAAAGCGGACGAGGAAGAGTTTGCCCCTAGATAACGATCCTTTTTATTCGCGGATCGGAACGAGGCAAATTGCGGCGGCATTGTGATAGGCGAAATTTCATTCGGTTACTACGAGGGGGGGGGGGGGCGTGCGCGCGCGCGCGCAAAAACGTGTCCCCGCGGAGGCCCAATATCGCGTAATTAAATTTCCCGACGGCTCGAATGGAAAGAAACAACGAGATTGCCGCGGCGTGTATACACCGAAAGTGGAAAATTCTCGCGATCGATTAGAGAGCGGCGGTCGGCTTCGGTCGGCCATTTCGCTGGCACGCGCGCGCGACAAAGAACGGCCCCGTAGGGGGGCAACGCCGATTGATTAATTAAAAAGTTCCAAGTGCCGTGTCGAGGAGCCCCCGGACTCGAGCCCCGCGGATAGCGTGTGCCCCTTTTACCCTGTTCGCTTTCCGCTGGTTCGAGACAGCATCGACACGCTATTCGCGCCAACGTCAGACCGTTCTATCGTCCAAACCAGTCCGAGGTGCGATTCGGTTTCCGTTCGACCGGCAACTTCGGACTACGTCGGCCCAAATTTCTTCCTCGACATGCTTCCAATAAGTCGGCCGACGGATCGACCCAATTGCGATCACCGTTTATCCCCCACCACGGAATTACGAGCGCGATCATTCGAAATTAGATCATTCCATTTTCTATAGTGATAGCGAAGATCTTCTCTGTATCTCGCTTTAGAGAAGGCGCTATCAATTTTGACGACGCGGAGACACGTCGACGGAGATTTGCGAGATACTGGGGACCTAACCTATAAATGTAGCATAGACTTAACCTAAAGGCAACGTTGATCCAAGTCAGACGTCACCTATACTGATAAAAAAGTATCTTGGGCGTTGTAAAAGTTATAAAAAGTGTCGAGTGTAAACTTAAGCTATATGCCTAACCTAGACTTAAACTAAACTCAGCGATGATCTAAGTCAGACCTAACCTAAACTGATAGGAAAGAGTCTTGAGCGTTGTAGAAGTTATGAAAAGTATCGAGTATGAACTTAAACTATACACCTAACCTAAAATTAACTTAAACTCAACGTCGATCAAAGTCACTCCTAACCTACACTAACGAAGCAATGCTTTAGATATCATAAAAATTATTAAAAGTGTCAAGTAAACTTAACCTATAGACTTAACCTGAACCCAAAATTAATCTAAGACAGTCCTAACCTCTACTAACAAAATAGCTTCGACTGTCATAAAAATTATTGAAAATATCTTGTTGCAAGGCATAACCTTGATATCGACGTAACCAATCATCCTCGTTTTATTACAGAAATACCTTCCATCCTAACCTAACCTATTTCCATCCGTACCTAACCAATTACGAAAAATCTTGTCAAGGTATTTCGATATTAAGTAACTGGCAGAATTGTAACTCGCTTTCTTATTTCGTAAGCGATTGTCCACGCTCATAAGTTCCCCCTGTTAGCGTTACAACGTGTTGAAACAGAATCGATTTTCCCTCTCCCCATCTCTCCCCTCTCTCTCTCTCTCATAAAAACTGGAATAAGTTAATTCCGAATAGAAACGCGTTATCGTACGATTGGGGGGGTCGATTGTGTCCGGCATGGTTCGTGCTTCGTGGAAATAAATAACGTCACATGCGACTAATCGCCGGGATCTTCTCGTGCGCGTAAATCGAACAATTCGCGATCCAGCGTTTTCCTAACTAACCTAAGAATCGAGAAGAGGTTAGGAAGAATCGAGCAGTCATACTTAGTCGAGGAAAAAAATGGGGAAACGTTGCAAGGTCCGACGTTGCCCAGCGTCGTCAGCGGATCTCTTTTGTCAGGTTATGTCAGGTTATGTCGATTGGAAATCTGATTTGGCCAGCCCGCAAAAATCTCGTTATTTTTATGGTTAATTAGACATGTATTGCGTCGGCGGACGCAAAGGCGATTCCGGCAAAAGGGAGACTTGATTTTTCCGTCTCGTTAGGCGATACGAACCCCGGGCCGGCCAAAGGAACCCGGGGATAAGGGCGAGATCCCTGGGCCACCTCCGGGCCACCCTCTTAGCGCCCTCCCACACCACCGCCCGGCTGAATCGGGCGCTCCCTCTTTGTATTTCGATCGGGAGAACAAATCGTGAACTTCGACGCGGTCGTTAGTTGCGTTACGCCGGGCCGAAACTTTTGACAATGTATCGCCCGAAATCGCCGCCACCCGGTGAATTTCAATGGCGGGAAAAGCGGAGAGCTGTTCCCAACCAACTTCGGACATTTTCTTCGATTTCGTCGCGCTTCGTTGGAAGTCGCCGTTCCGCGTAATTTATAATTGTAGGCACAATGGGGGAGTTAATACGAATAATAAAGTATAATAATAATAGTAATAATTTTTTTTAAATAATAATAATAATAATAAAGTGCAATAATAATTGCTACAATCAGTCCGAAGTGATTATATTGCTATAATCATTCCTTCAGTGTGTAAGAAAAATAGTCGGATACTAGGTAGATGATAATATATTGCGATAATATGGATAATATAAAAAACAAAGTCAAATTTGATAAATTATAGTAAAGATAGATCCCTTAGGGGATTTTAAGAAACTTTTTCCTTTGCGAAAATCTTTTCCCAGGCTCCGTTGAGGAGTTATTAATGAAAAACGCGAACCAATGAAGACGCGAGTGCGCTCGAGTCCCCGCCCCGGCACAGCACCGCGCCGCTCTCTTATTGGCTCGTGTTTTTCGTTAATAACTCACTAACGAAGCCTCGGAGAACATTTCTGTAAAGGAAAAAGTTTTTTGAAATCACCTCAGCCTTCTTTTTCTTCAGTTTCTGACACTACTTTTGTTACACCTTATATAAAGACAGCATAATTGAAAAATGTGACAAGTCTAAGGCCTTGAAGAGCCACGATTGGGTCTACGTGTAATGGAAGGAAGAAGACACGGAAGATCAGGAAGGCGCGACAAGGGGGTGGGGAGGGGTGTGCGGAGTGGCGTGGATATCGTGGCAGCGCGAAGGGTTGACGTTGCGGCTTTAATGGAAGCTCGTTAGAAACGGAGAAGGAAAAAGGACGGTGGGTTGGGGGGAATGGGGAGGATAGGGGTAGAGCGTAAATCGGCCATAGGCAGGCACAATGCGAACTCTAACGAGACAAATCTGACGTCGCACCCTCGGGCCAGTCCCAAAGCCCCCTTCTGCTTAGCGGAGCAACCCCTTTGCCCCCCTCTCCTGACGTCGGCGAAGATTCGCGACAGAACACGTCTCGCGCGACCCCTCCTTTCGGCCTTCCTTGTCCCCAGGACCGCGGTATTATTTTCGGGCTTAATGAGGCGGCGGCTGCAAGTCCCGGCCAACAATCCAAGATACTACTCAAACATGAACGAACGCGACGGGAACGTACGCCGAGCACTTTTCCTCGCCGGGAACACGCGTGGGAGCGCCGATCGATTTTTCCGCCCTTTGAAATTTCCCTGGAAAACACCGCCCGCCGACGCCTCGTCGCCGTGTTTGCGGATTTTCAGGATTTTCCTTATGAGATGTTTACCGCGGTAAATGGGCTCGACTGTTTTCACAGCGTTACAGCTTTTACGCCACGGGATTAGCCGTGTCAACGTTACCGGCCGTGAGGCCACGACAGCCGGAACTGGGTCACGTGGTTGACCATACGTCAAAGCATGGTTTTCATTACTTTTCTGCCATTCATTTCGACACTGGCCACTGAAACTAATTATTTAAGACTAAAAAGAGATTTAGAAGACTTCTAATAACTTTCGATAATCTAGACCTAACCTAAACTTAACTCATGCTTAACTTTACTTTAGGGGTCCAGAGATTTTTCAGTTAAATAAAATATCCAAAGTCCCAAGGCGTGGAAATCATTGGTTCAAAAGGTATAAACATTCAAAGTTGACGAATTTAAAGTGTTTTTTGACATACTAGCGCGTCGCCATATTGGATCCATGGAGCAGACGACAACAAAAGTATCGAAGAAACATTCGTGATTACAAAACCCAACTTTCGAGCCGCCAATCAATCCCGCCATAAATTTGCAAAATCCTCATTTCCGCTAATGAACCGTCGAGGTCACACGAGCAACCATATTCAGCGGACGGGGATTCCCTGGATTCGCGCGCGACAGAATGTTGTTTCAATATTCCTGAAAGTGTAGCTTGTTCCGTAAAGTATTTCCCATTTCGAACGTGATTCCCATTTCGGATTCGTACCCGAGCCTGTTCCCCCCTCCCTATCCCAAGTTTCCCCTTTTCTCTATTGGAGAATAAACTCGCGCGCGAGTTTGCTTTTACAACTTTAAGTTCGCTATAATGCGAGCAGGGCGCCCCCCCCCCCCCCCCCCCCGCCTGATGTAAACTGGTCGAGTGCAAAACTGAATCTGCGGTTCGGTGCTCGAGTTGGCCGGGAAACCCCCCCGTCGAAGGGCTTTTTCCCGCGCGCCCTGCGTAAGTTCCCATTGGCCGGGAACATTTGGCCAAGGTGCTGCAGTGCCGGCCGCAAACCCTTCGCCAAATTTATCGACGCGCTGCCCTAGCATCCGAGGGCCGGTCCTGTAACGTAATCGTTTCAAGATTCCGGAAAAAAATGGTGGAACATAACTTCGTGATTTTCTTGCGAAGATAAAGAGTCATAGATGATAAAAGTAATAGAGAAGTGATACGGTGTTATTGTACACACACTGTAGAAAGGGAATTGTTTTTGTTGAGATTTGATTTAGTATGATAGTTTTTTAAAAATTGTGGTTATGTTAGAGGGAATTAATTCTTAATTTCAGTGATATAATCAACCAGTTTACAGTCTACATAATATAGTAACATATTAATTATTTTATTGAACAATGTTGAAGGTAGTCAAGGTTATGTTTAGTCACTGCTACAGTATTGATGAAAGTCTAGTGAGAAAGTAGTTGTCCATGCTGTCAGTAGGTGCACGATTGTTGTCATCGTCATTAGTGCCTGCTATTGCCATTAGAGGCGTTAGAGGAAGGAACTATATCGCAACAAACATATTTATTATTTAATATTGCACTACTCTATTACATAGTGGTCAATTTCTTTCATAAACCCAATATAAAGTGACATTTATTAAAAGAAATGACACACCTAAAAATTCGTAGGTTTATGGATCTGCAGTAAATTCCATACAGTTGCCAATACTGAATTACCTGTGACATTACTTCGAGTAATTAGTTACTAGATGGCAAACTTAGCATTTAAAATAATCTTTAGTAATTTACGATATTATCATTTCACTCTAGAATAACCTAAAAGTCTTTCTCAATTAATTATTTGTTATTTAATATAGCACTACTCTATTGCACAGTGATTAATTGCCCTTATAAATCCAATAAAAAGTGATACTCATTACAAAATTCGAATACACCTAAAAACCCCTAGATTTTTTTATCCACAGAAAATTCCACACAGTTGGCAACACTGAATTACGTTCCTGTGAGATTACTTCGAGTCATTAGTTACAAGGTGGTAAACTTCGCATTGAAAATAATCTAAAATGAGTGTACGATACCATCGTATCACTCTAGGATAACCTAAAAATAAAAATCTTTATCTTTTATTTAAACTGCAAACACTCTCCTAACCAAACCTAATTTCCTGAACGAATACAGCAAACCCTCTGTATATAATTAATTAGGATCTTCATGTAGATTCATATCCACAGAAGCGTTCAGCCGAATTTTGTTTTTGGACTTTAAGGCGGACCTCTACTTAGGTTAGATCGATGATTAATGGGGGGGGGGGGGGGTTCGGTTAGAAATTTCGCAAAAGCGAGTGTACCCGTACTGTTTCGTAACTGACCAGTCCTCAAGGCGGTCGATCCGGCCGCAAGAAAACGTCGTTAGGGAAGATCGATAGAGGAAAGTTTCTTGTTGATTCCACTCGGAGAAGGTAATTTGTAATTCAGCCGATCTTCGGTCGAGATGTCCCACCTCCCTGTTAAGTTCTCGGGTATCCCCCCCCCCCCCCCCCCTCTCTCTCTCTCTCTCTTTCTCTCTCTCCGTCTATCTGTGTTGGGGGGAAGTCCCCGAACGGGAGTTTATAGATCGATCGTTCATCGGGTCGTTGGCTCGCTGGAATTAGGAAACGAGCGTTAATTGATTCTGATGGTGTCCCGAAGCAGGATAAATTATTCCACGATTTGTCGCTAGCGTATTCCCTCCCTTGCGTCTTGTTACCCCCCTCCCGTCCCTGTCAGAGGTGACGGTAAATCTCCTGCTCTAAATTGTTAATTTTCGTCGAAGGACTTCCGCGGAGAGAACTGGCTAAAAACAAACTCGACGGACTCCAAGACGTTCGAAACCTATCCCCTTGAAGTTTGGGAATCCCTCGATCTATTTCAGCAGCTGCAACTTTGTTCGTTCAAAGCTTTGTTATGGAGTCTATAAAAATTACCTGGCACACTTGGGAGCACCTATAACAGGACTTTATTTAACATTTAACGTTCAGTAACACTTAATCCTATAGGAAGCAGTCCTTCTATGGATTGCTCTGTTTAGGGTATAGGTTATGTAACAGCAAATCTACAGACAAGGTTATGTTTGCACAGCCATCTAGCCGTCTATAAAAATTGACAAATTCTTTGGGGTATCATAAAATGATGCCTCCAGGTCTACGTGCCCCATGTCCTAGAAGATTTATCTTAGTGAAAGCAATAAAAATTGCATAGGCGTAGTCTAGCACCTAGGTCAAAGGCACATTCTGGTCACACCTAAATCCTAATTTTCTTTGAAATTCCAGCTAGCTCGCCGGAGCCGCGCACCTGTCCCTACCTGGGTAAGTTCACGGTGACGGGGGTGAACCGTAACCAGCGCAACATCCGCGAGAGCCGTAGAAACCAGCACCAAGAAGGAGGCGTAAGACGTGAGCGGGAGAAGGTGCGGCATGCCCAGGAACGAACGCAAGAGGAACGACGGGGTCGCAAGCTGGACTTCGAGGCGGAGAAGCGGCGTGCGAACAACGAGTACCTGGTGCACGAGAGGATGGGCAGACGTGCCAGGTCGAACCGCAACAACCGCGGCCACCGGGATTTCAGCCTGGAAGAGGTGTCGTCGAAGAGGTCGCTGGACATCGAGGACCTTCTGTGGGACCACACCAGGTCCAAAGCCAGGAGATCCGAGGAGCAGCGTGCCTCCGGCGACAGATCTAAGGCGAGGAGACCGCAGGAGAGGTCGAAGAGGAGCCCGAAGCTCGAGGACTTCCACGTGGAGGCGGACGACTCAACGCGGTACAAACAGCTGTGGACCACGGATTTCGACGACTCTGGCTGGTCGAGCGTCTTAGAGGTCCAGGAGGACTACTTCGGCGACTATCCGGACACCTCGGACCTGCCCAAGAAGAGATTCGACTGGAAGCATCGGTCCATGACTTATGAAGACCTCTACAGGACTAGGAGGGACCTGGAGGGGCTAGAATCCGGCGAGTCCTCCGAGAGGAGAGAGAAGAGGGAAGAGGACATCTCCAGATGCAGCTCGGAGGTCACCACCATCACCATTGGCTGCTCCACGGCGGACAGGATGGAGTTCCAGACGGACTGCGTCGACGACAACTCCATAGGTGAGTGGACGAACTTTTACGAAAGAGACCTCTAGCGGTAAAAAAGTTGAACCTAACCTAGAGACGCCATCTTAGCTAAGTTTTATTTATGAGATTGTCCTAATCGTAAACTGAGGGTCTTATAATATAACCTGACTGATAAGTCAGCGAAACGAGGTACAATCTGGTCGCCACTTTGAGGTAATATCAACGTTATGTCAGGGTTTTAAGTATGTCTTTAATTCGCTACCTATGTGAATAGTACGCTAACACCGCCATCTTCACTAAAACAGAATTTAAGATTGCGTTTAAGAGAAATCTCAAGAGCTACGAATCCAAGATGGCGTCTTAAAATCTTGCTTAATTACTTATAAGTAACACAAGATCCCAGACATAACTTATAATACCTAACACGCCCTATACAACGAGTCAAACTAAGCACTATATCAAGAAAACTGGCGGTACTGATTATTGAGGTTACGATACTGTCCCAGGATGGTTATCAAAGTTTATTTAGAGGATAATGGCACATCAGGGGTATCTACAGTACTCTCTAAGCCTTCGTAGAGATACCTTTTGTCATTATACATCCATCAAAGTTCGTTCCCTCTGACATAACCTCTTCTCTCTCAACATAACCAGTTCTCTCTCTGACATAACCTGTTCTCTCTGACATAACCGGTTCTTTCTCAACATAACCTATGCGCTTTCTGTTCGGCAGCATACTCGTGCCACGGTCGATGGTTCGACGCGGAGGGCACCCAGTTCGTGATCGCCACCCAGCTGGCGCCAGGCACGGCCTGGACCAACGAGAACAACAGACCCCAGCCCTACAGGAACAGTCGAAGATTGTGTTTCATGTACAAAGAGAGCGGAGGAGTTGTCAGCTTGACTGCCAGCGAGGTGGCCTGCCAAAGGGGAATACCCCCTCCCCCGCCGATGTTGGCCTTCAATGCTACCAGTACCGGTGAGTGGTTCTCTCTCTTCTTTAACTACGTAGCCCTCTGCCTCCTTCTCTTTCCTCCTCATCCCCTCTTAGTCACTCCTTCTTGGTCCCTCTTTCTCTATCCTTCTCGTTCCCTCTCTTCTTCTCTCGAGTATACTTAAGGTCTCCGGAACTCGTCTCCCTACGAGGACCCGGCGGTTTTGTTCCGCAACTGCCGCGAATGTTCCGCCGTTCGAGCATTTTGTCTCGAGATTTCGGGCCCCCGTGAGAGAGCCCATTGTCCGAGGAATTAGACAGTTTCCTCGACACTGTTCCTCCTCGCCCTATCATCCCCTCTCTACTCTCGTCCCTTTCTCCCTCAACCCTCCCGCTTCCCTTTTTTCGCTCGTCTTTCAGAACGCCAGTCCATTAGCCTTATAGAGGGCGCAGTTTGTCTCCAGACACACGGATTTTCTCGATTACAATTGGCGACGTCCGCGTTGACGACACCCTTCCGACCACTCTGTGACCGGCTTCATGGACTCCGAGCCTTCCCGCCACCCCTCGACTTGTCCGCCAAGGATTACGGCGTTGTTACTTGTCTGTAGGACTTTGATAAGCTTCGAACTGCCACAATAAACTGGCGAGTGTGGAGGACTTCGGGTCGGGAGGAAAATGGTTGCTGAATGTGGCGAGACTTCTTTGACCTAACCTCGATTATGTAAAACCAATTTAGAGGATCTGAATGATATTGAACACTAACCTAGGTTCAGTGTTAAATTAAATGAGAATTGGGTTGTACAATTCATTATTTTTAAGTCTTTGGAATTATTAAAAAATTAAATTAATTTTTAGGTAACATTCGTATCTTATAACTAGTACAAGTAATTTTTATTTTACACCAAAGTCCCCAGTCTAGTAATAAAATAAAGTTTATAATTTATGTATTCATAGTAATAATTTAAGAAAATATTTTATCACAATTATTTTGAATTTTATCAAACGATCTTCTAGAATAAAAATTTGCATGAAAGTCCAGAGGTTAGTTTTTGTAGAATTTCTTACATGCCCTAACCAATTTCTACACTAACTGTACTAAATAATAGAATACTTAGATTCTAAAATGGAATATTGAATTCTAAAATGGAATCTTAGATTCTGTTCTTTTACACCAGTCTTACAAAATTTTTCTAAAATTTACCAAAGCATTTCGAGTTAAGAGATTTTCAGGTTAGGAAACCGCCGCGTTGTTTACCGTGGCATAGTTCAGAGCACTGCCAACAGTACCCTAGGGTGTTCAGAGTTCCCGAGACTCTCTATTTAACCTCTCCAGATCCGTCAAATACTTGCAAAATCGTCGAGGATTTATGAGTCTATTATACTCATAGTAAAAGAAACGGTGAATCTCGGTTTTCAAATTAAAAAAGAGTGCTCCTCCGGAGTGCCAATATTCGTTCTAGACTTCATTAAAATCCCTATAGGCGACAAACATCCCGTTTAGTTGACTCATAGCATGAAGAGGGCACTGAGCATCTTCGAGTGGCTCGAACACAGTGCTGCATCGCGGCGAAACAGCCGAGTTTTTCCCATGCGGTTCTCGAGCCGCGATTATTTACTATTTCGTGGAGAAAAACTCCTGGCGGGTTCCTTGATTTGTTTGATGTTATCAGAAGCTATACAGCGTCCTCTCGGCTGACTCCCCCCACCTCTTTAGTGCTTCAGTTTGAAGCGTCCTCGGTGCCTAGACTGTTGTCTTGTCACTCCAGCAAGGATCCTTCAGTTTTGTTTCTCCGTCGCTACTCCAGCCGGCTCGTTCGTTACGCTGTCTCTCGACGGGACTCGGGTATTGAAGGGGTCGAAGGCTAACGCGATCGTGACGCGGATTCCTGTGGACCTTTCTTATGGTTCCGTTGGTCGCCGCTAGATCGCGTCTCGAGATGGGAGACTGTAGCAATCCATGAGGTCGAGAGACAATAGTTAAAGGCTTTTTGGTTCTTTTGACCCGAGCTTGTTCCTTTATTTCTTTGTTACAATTACACAATTACACTGAACTGCCACGTGTGCAGCTCTTGTGACCACGTGGTACAGTAGCGTGTTCTTAAAACTAGGCCCTGACAACTAGCGCGCTTAAAACTAACTATTTCTAGAGAGACACCTACGAAATTTTCCTCCGCACACGGCATGGCACCTCGAGACTCTTCGGTATGCCTTAACCTCAAAGTGGTGACTGAAGTGGTTAGCAACTTTATACGAACGTTTCCTATAGGAAAATAAATTGACAATTGTCGTTTTTCCAAAATTTTAGCTGCACTTCAATTAGGTATAGAGCAATATACAACTACAATATTTACAGTACTTCATACTGTACTTAATACAGTACTTAAATTATACTTTTTAAAATTTGCTATAAAAATATAGAACCATCTTAAATTTTCCTTTGAGAATTACAAAATGACCTATATCGTAACAAATATATCACTTTTCTATCCATTATATACAATAATTTGCTATATTTACGTTCTTCTATCTATACTTAAGTCAAGTAATGCAATGTGCAATCAAGTATTGTAATGTGCCATCTTCTTACCCAAGACTGTACGTTATTGCTCGTTTTGCGCAGAATATCATAAGTGGGCGTGGCTTCGTCGCTCTCGCTTTCCAAGGAGCAAACAACTTGCGACTTAAACTTCAAATCGGCTTCTGCACATTGTTCCTTTGCAAGTTTAAATTCAGACTTTAAATGGTCAATTCTAATTAAGAAACAGGCGACTGAAGTAGAATAAGACAGACGTCTTTGTTATTAATTTCTTTTGACGTCTTTCGCATTTTTCATGCAATATTTAAAAGAAGTAAAATTATTTTATGTAACCTCCTAAATCATTGGCCACATATTTTCCTTTTTAAGAACACTTTATAAAAATCACCATCACGTTTTATAAATTTATAATAAAACAGAAAAGGTGAACAAATTTTCAAGAACATCCACAGTCTAATTTTAACGCAACCCTTAACCTTAACTCTTGGAGACAAATGTGGCAGCACTGAAGACAACCAGTGTGTATAATAAAATAAGTCATGCGAGGAGTGGGAGTAGGCCACGCATGCGCAGGAGTCCTGCACTGTGGTGTAGCGCTATAGGGTGGTAACATTTACATTGTAAGTGTTGCATTTTGGTTAAACAAAGTTGAATTCACTTTTGGATCATTATAATGATAGTTTCAATATAGTATAATCAGTATATAATATATAATATAGTGTATCATGAGTATATAATGAGTATATAATATATAATATAGTGTATCATGAGTATATAATATAGTATAATCATAGTTTCAATTATAAAGATGATACAGCAGATTTATTCGCCTTAATTTCTGATATAAGAAGGAAGAAGACATTAACCATAAAATATGTAAAAATAGATGCTGTTATTAGTACCATAACCGCCCTTATACCAACAGTAGGTCATCTAGAGCTCTATATTACGATCATAGTTCAGAATTTTAACGTCCACCTACTAAACTTGCCGCGCAGCGTAGCCCAGCGCCACTGTGCATTACGCCAAGCGCATGCCCCACTATCCCCACTCCTCGCGTGACTTATTATCCTGTTAACAATGATCTCAACGCCCCCAACAACGCAACTTGCTCCCTAAATACTACAACCTCGTCTTCTTTCTATTTGCAGGCCAGTGCATGGAGGAGAACAGGGGCTTCGTCGCCCGGTCGACGTACCTCCTGATCGTCGGTCTGACGGCGGTCGTCGCTGTATACAGGTGATTCTAATCGAACGGTGGGACGATCTGACGACCGTTAACGCTGCGACGTCTTTGTATAATCTGCGTGACGCTGCCCGGACACAATCGGTGCGGTGTGACGAGAACGAGTAAAAAATTTCGGGGGAGGAAGGCACACATTGTATAAAATAAACAGACGACAAAGTATATACATATATATATATATATATATATAAATATGTATATAAATATTATATACATATATATATACATATATGTATATACATACACACGAGGGGAGGCCTTCGTCGCGGATTCACCGTGCGAACGGCGAGGAGCGAAGGACGGGCTTAGGGGAGCAGGCGAGCATGGAGTGGATGACGAAGAAGAGAATGATCGATCGGGAAGATTCGGTCCGGAGGCATCGATCTTCGGCTCGTAGCTCCAGCTAGCCTCTCCGATTCATCGGAGGACGCTCGTGCTCGCATAATCGCCGGGGAAGCATAAACAGCGAGCGAGTTGGTTGAAAAATGGAGGCATATAGTGCTGTGACCTTGGCAGTTACCAACAGTGTTGCCAGGCAGTCTTCTGGAACCCACGTGATCATAGTACTCCGTGATGGTAGGGAGATCAGAGCCTCTAGTGAGCTTCTAGGGAACTAGAGAACCTCTTGAAGGGGCTATATGGGTCACGTGGGGTCTATCAGACATAACCTGACATAACCTGGCATCATAGGTTAGGCGTCGAGACTCTGGTCCTCTTTTAGGTTATACCAGACGTGTCAGTAAAATTGACGAGATTTGATGCAAGTAACAAAATAACTTCGCGAAGGGACAAAGGGCTCTAGAGTATCCTAGCATTTAGAGCTACTTCTAAGCAAGCCCTGCTTACCGACGACAGTGATGTGGCGCCATCTGCTAAGACTCACGTGAGCCACAGCAAGAGTAGAGTGGAGCCACGGACTCGTAGAGGACGCTATGGATCACATGGTGTGTAGCAGATAACTTAGCATCAGCCATTTAAGACTCTGGGCCCACTTTGGTTAACCCAGAACCGATCCTCGAGATGCTTTATCTAAAGTAATTTTACTTCGAGAAAAGACACGGAGGTTCAAATCATCCCAGCGTCTAGAGCGTGTAGAACCTTCTAGGGAACTCTGCCAAGGGAACACACTAGGGAGCATTCCCATTAGACCCTCCCAAGATCATGTCTAGGCTATGACATAACCTCTCTCCGTTAGCTCGCTCCATAAACCCGGCGACAGAACGTCGAGCACGAGCCTCGCCCGGCCAGTAGGTTTTTTACCGACGTAGCTCGTAGGCACTAGCTAATTAAAAAGTCAAGCAAAGCTAACGAAGGAAGCAAACCGCGCAAGTTTTTATGGTCGGACCCATATCACGAGATCGCGGCGCACCGATCGATCGGATTCCACGCGCGGCGAGCGCGACCGTCGCGCGACACTCGCTCCACCCAGCGAGTGGACAAGGTAACTAGAGCCTGTGGCAAGTGGCACTAGCTTCCGATCCGGGTTGCCGTCTTTCAGGATACTCTCGCGTTTCTCCACAGCTTTTTTAGGGGAATCCCATAAAGGTTCCACTCGGCGAGGATTTCTCTACTGACTTTTTTTTGGACGATGTTCGAAGCTGTTCGCTTTGAGGTTATTTCGTTAGGTTTTGGTGGTAGGGTGATTTATTGGGGATAGTTGATCGGAGGTGTTTATTGGAGCGTATTTAATTAAGAGTACTCGTATTAATTAATTGAGTTAATGATTATATATTTGGTAGATGGTCGAGACGTTTGTGAAATGTCACAAGAAATAATTCACTTTTGGACGCATTTCAAATTATTTTGAGATTAGTTTATGATATTTAGAAAAATTATATTTTTGCCTCTTGTGAAATAAAATGCGATCTTTCAATTTTTTAATATTATTTAGACTATATTATTTTAAGACAAGCATATAACATTTAAAAAAAAATTTTTGCCTCTTGTAACATTAAATGAGATCTTTTAATTTCTATTTCCTTTAAACTGTCACTGTCGAAATTTTCAAATTATTTACTACAGTCATCGCTAGATCGCAGAGCAAATCGAAATTATTTAATAATTTTTTTTAACCTACTCTGTGACCAAAATAATTTTCTCAAAAATATTCCCCTCATCCAAACACAATAAACTATTAAAAACTCTGTGTCAATGAGACGTTGCTGTCACTCTCACTATACCTAGAAAATATCCCAGAAGCATAGGGTGTCGGAATTAAATGCTCGCCTCGTCGTAACATCGCCCGCACACACCCACGTGACCAAAAAACAAGCGACGGTGGAAAAAATCAGTTCGAAGCGGAATCGCCGGCAGATTTTCGGTGAATCCGACTCGCCCGCGGCGGGATTTGGTTACCGCTCGAAATATTAGCCGGGCCGGGTATTATGGGGGCAGATTGCGTTGTAGCTGTTATGTAACGGGCACAAAGGGTTTAGTAGCCGGTGTGCGCGCCGTCGCTATTATATAATAGCTGTAATAGCCGGTGGCTGTATTAATAACCGAGTGGCGGGGCCCGCGAACACCGACCAAAGAGGGAGAACAAAAAAAGAGAGAACAAGCGCGAGAGAAAGAGAGCGAGAGAGAGGGGGGGAGGAAGAGCGAGCCAATAAAACGAGAAAGAAGAAAAAAGTGAGGGCTGTTTCAAAGCTTCCGGTTGTCTGCGTTATTTTTCTATCGTCACGGTGAAAAGAACCGCGCGCGCGCGCGCTCGCGTTGCTTTCGAGGGCCGGACGACGGCGATCGATGCCCGCAGATTTATTAAAAATACATGGAGAACCCTTTGTCGAGTGGAACAAGCAGAGTCCCGGGTCCCGTATCTCTTCGAGGAGGCAAAATTGAATCGGCAACGATACGCCGACCGACTGTCGGAATTATTCGCGCGGAATCTTCCCAGGGGGCGTGGCCAGGTGGCCATCGGGCTCCAGCCAATCACTGACCATCACGTGCCCGTAAATTCCCGGAAAAATTTGACGTCGCTGCTCTCTGACTTTTAGTTTTATATATTAGTTGTAGTTATGGTGTTGGGAGTGGGTTATTATTTTTTTTTATTTGTAAGTGTTAGGTTAAACGATAGGTTAATAATTCGTCGGAGAATAAATGAGTCGCGTTTGATTTTCTTAATTTTTATAGTGGTTATAGTTCTGCGTTTTCGGTTTATTTTTTAGTCTTTTGTTTTTGCTATTATTTTTATTATTTAATTTTGTTTTGCTATTATTTTTATCATTTAATTTTATTTTGCTATTATTTTTATTTTTCACTTAGGGTTCTTTAGTTATTTTTCTTAATAGCAAGAGAAACAGCGAAATAGCGTATCGATTTCAAGCCACGAAAATTAATCTACTAGCAAAAGTTGCAAAAAGTAGCGCCTAAATGTTTCACCCTCTCATAAACAATCATTGAAGTTTCCGTAAAAAATAATTGGATGCCCGGGCCTCTTTAAACAATTTCTTAAAATAGCTCTTTAAATTCCATCTAAAAATGCCTCGAAACATCGAAAATTCGTTGGCGACGGCAAGTAGAATTCTGAATCATTCAGAGGCGTTTTTGTTAGCACGGCGTAGGATATAATATAGCATTTGCGGGTAATATCAATGGGAACCGTGCGGAATCCAATTTCGTCGGTGGCCAGAAATTGTCGGCTTAATTATACCGGGAGCATATTATATTAAAGGAGTTTGATTCTGGTTTCTGTTTTATGTCCCGTCGAATCACAGATAATTTAGTTTGATGAGCTCGGTAACGATCCGAAACAGCGACGCTCATAATTGATATTTGCGGAGGGTGTGTACACCGCGACGCCGATCGACGCGCGTCCCTTCTTTTTCTCCACCGTGCCTCTCCCGGTTTTTCCAACGCGCCGCCGTCGAGTCTTGATTATTTTATTCGGGCGGCCTTTTTATCGAAATAACCCCGGAAGTGTAATGAACCAGCTGGAAACCAATGTTGTCGCCACCGATCGTGTTTAAGTTGCTAATACGAAACCACATATGTCCCACGTTTTCACCAATTCGATTCGTCTCTTGTCGATTCTGACCTAATAATACCGGAAACTGAGCATTTTATACACTTGGATCTGTTAAATCGTAATTTAGAACAATATTCCAAACGATATCACTTTAAATAATATTTTTCTGTTTTTAGTTAAACGTTGGAAATCGCAAGATATTATTATTTATAATTGATCAGCATTTAATTTGTTCGCTGGTAATCGCAAAATATTATTATTCTCAATTGTTCATTTAATTTGTTCAAAAATGGTCCTGCAATATTTTTAGAAATATATTTCATTATTCTCGAGACATTTTTGTATTATTTTTAAAGAGAGCGACGTTTTATTTTAAGTAAGAGTTATTTGGAGTTAGCTATAATAATAATTACTTCAAAAATCGCCTCCAAACACCATCAAACATCATTGTAAAAAATTTTACATATCGTTTTGGGCATTATTAACATTTACGTGAAAAAAGAAGCAGCATAATCTCTGATAGAAGCTTAATGTTAATTAATTTCTTCATACATAGTCTGCAGATATGATCAAACATCTCATAATAGTCATCAAACACAATCAAACATCTCAAAATTACCTTCAAATATCATAAAATTCCTAAAAATAGCCTTCGAACATTATCAAACGCCTTATAATTTCCTTCAAACATCACCAAACACCTTAAAATAGCCATCAAACATCATCAAACGCCACTATCAAAAAGCTACCTGTCTTCTTGCATATTATTAACATACATGTAGAAGGGGGAGTAATGTAATTCATGTTAGAATTATTAATATTAATAATTTCTTTAGACACAGTCCCCAATCTTAATCAAACATCTGAAAATAGCTATCAAACGTTATCAAACTCCCTAAAATAGCGTCCAAATATCTTCAAACGTTTTAAAAGTTCCTTCAAACATCATCAAACTCCTCAAAATAGCCTTCAAATATCATCAAACGCCTCAAAATTGCCTTCAAACATCGTCAAACATTCTAAAATAAAAACCATCATTTGCTTATGACTTTTTCTAATTTTATTCTAATATAATATATAATTTATTTGATTAAAGAATCGGTCAAATTTATTAACAAAGTCGAGGGTAACAATTTGGTAAAGTCGCGACCGTGATTGGTCAGATGTTCCCCTTAATAAAAATATATTTTATTCCGATGAAATGTCCTGATGACATCGCTCCGATTCTTCCTCGTCGAAAGGGGCGAGAACGAGACAGAGAGAGTGAGGAAGGGGTTAAGAACGAGACAGAGAAGATAAAGGAAGGGTAAGAGCGAGAGAAAGAGGGTGAGGGATGGGCAAGAGCGAGAGAGAAACGATAAAGGAAGGGTAAGAGCAAAAGAGTGGATGAGGGATGGGTAAGGGTGAGGGAGGGGTAAGGGTGAGAAGGGACGGTCATGCGAGCAATTATTCAAGGCTTATCGGCGACGGTAGTCGCGGGCCGGTGGCTCGAGAAGCGAGAGACAAATTGACCACTTGTTCGACTCCTATCGGACCAAGAGAGAAGAAGGGGGAGTCGCGGGCATATTTTATTAAATAGTAGCCGAGCACGGCTGTCCCGCGGATGAAAATGAAATCCCGAGGGGGGTGGGGTGGGGAGCACCACGTGTGTGATTTATTCGGCGGACTCCGTGCCCCGGATCCGACGAGCTCGCGAAAGATTTAGACGATGCTTTTTCGACCTGTCCCCTACGATCTCGACGAATCCTGACAGTAACGGCCATTCAGCTTCCAACAATTTTCTTACCGAAGTGTTTTATCAAAAACTTAATAAAACAATCCTAACACTACAATTATTTAAATAACAGACAGATTTCTTTGTTGCTATTAGATGATCATCCATGTAATTATTAAATCGTGAAGTTTTGTGCGAAAGGATAATCGCTTACACTAATTGCTAAATATAGGAATTATCTATAAAGCCTTTTCTTTTTTAATAATAAATTAATATCTTTTATTGTTCAATATATTTCTTAATATTTGTCCTAATAGTTGCCCTATTATTTTAAATTGTATTTATTCAATTTTCCTATTGACACATAAAATTCACGGTATAATAATTATATTATTCGTAAATAAACATTTATTTTGCGTGAGAGTTTTGCAAACAGATCGATGGATGAGAGAAATTAAAGAAACTTTATCCTTTGCGAAAACGTTCTACGAGGCTTCTATCACGAGATATTAACGAAAAACGCTTACCAATCGGACGGCGATTACGTCTAATGAGGCGTGGCGTAGGCGGTGTGGGCGTGACGGAGTAATTTCGTTAATAACTAGCGAACGAAAGATCATAGAAAATTTTCGCAAAGGAAAAAGTTTCTTCAAATGATTCCTGGAATCATTTCTACCATGACTTATAGATTTTTAGGTTATGTCTAGATTAGGTTATCAATTAGATTTATTTAGGAACATTGGCGGCGACCCAAGACTTTAATTGGAGGATTGATGGCGACAAGAAAAGAGAAGGTCTCTGGTTCGCAAAATAGCGTTCCACGAGCGATGGGAGGTGCCACGGTGGGTGGAATTCATGAGCGCAGTGTCGCGTGGGCGGTCCCGTTCGCTCGGGGGCGTGTGACGTGAGCGTAAACGTAAGCAATAAGCAATAAACGGACGCAACGGCTCAAAAACCATATGTACGCGAAGAAAGATGTTGCGTCCGATGAGAAGTTTCTGTACAGAAGGTGGTCGCGGACCTTGTAGCGCGCGAGTAAGAGAGCGTGAGAGAATGAGAGCGAGAGAGTGCTAGCGCGAGAGAGAGAGAGAAAGAAAGAAAAAGAGAGAAAGCGAGGGAGAGAGAGAGAGGGTGACGTTCTACTATGATTTTCGCGGCGACTGGAACCGGGAACGAAAAGGGGTTAAAATACGGACCGATCGATCGCGAGGGTAGAACGCTACTATATTATTGTAACTAATACAGAGTCTATATTATATTATTGTACAAGCATCTTTGTAATAATTAACCCGTAACGAGTGATGACGAGAGCGACACGGAGGGGTGGAGCAGCGAAGCCACGACAGGAGACTACGTAACAAAGGAGGGACAAAACGACGAAACGAACGAAAACGAGAAACTAAACCGAGCAAAAAAAGAAGCGTAGGGAGGGATAGAGGGGAGCGAGAACGTGAAAGAGGCAGATCGCTATTTTACCACTTTTCCAATCACGGTGAACGTAGTTTTTACGCCGTTACGCTTTCCTTCATGTTGATTTGTATCGGCGACGGGGGTGGAGCGATACGGAAACCACGTCCACCTTACGGTTTCCACGCCCACCTTTCCTTAGAAAATTCGTTTCTTCGATGACCCGCCCTTTGCTTTCGAACCATCGGTAAATTATTGATTGAGACAGTGGCTGGTCGATAAACAATCGAGTTTGGAGCTGGGAGGTGCTGATGGTTCTTACATGTGACATATGGCGTCACGTGGGGCGACGTTTGGCGAAGATTAATGAGATTTAAGAAGAAGATTCCTTCTTGAATCAGAAAGTGTTGAATCATTGAATTAATAAATCTTAAACCTTGCTTTTAAGTCTTGAATCTTGCTTTTTATGTGCAAAGTGGGCGTGTCCTTGTGGCCCCTGAGTTTGTCGACGTCACAGAGGATTAATTTACGTTCAGGTCTGTTCCAAAATTCTTTGTAAAAACAGAGAGGATAGTCAATTATAATACAAAGCTATTGATGGTGTCTATATACAGATTAGTTGAGTGGGCGTGGCTTCCTACTCCAGGAGGAGACAGAGCTCGCTCCATGGGGCAATCTGTTCCCTGATCTATGTTCTAATACTTTACTTTCAAATAAAAAAAATTAATTATAAGAAGAAACGACATTATAACTTACAGAGGAGTGCCAGTCGATAGTTAATTCTTGAATTTGTTTATTATAAAAGCAAGTGACGTTCCTATGGTCACTTACAGGCCTCGGACTTACCAATGAGCCACAGTACAAGGCCTCCAAATCTCGAAATCGAAATTCATAGAAATCTTATAATTTTTCCCGGTCGAATCGGAGAAGAATATCGCAACTAGGTGGGGCATCGTTGCGAGGGACGTGGCCACGATGCTCCAGAGGCTCCCACCTATTGACCAGCCACTGCCCAACGTCCCCAGAGCCAGAAAGATTTTTCCTACCATAATAATAATTTTCCCGGAGCAAGAGCGCTATCGTATGGTAAGATAATACCACAAATGGGTGGGGCATCGTTGCGAGGGGCAGGCCCATGATACTCAAAAGGCTCCGGACTATCGATCAGCCACTGTCCAACGTCTCCAAAACCCAAAAGGCTTCTCCAATCATAATCATAATTTTCCCGGAGCAAAATCACTACCGTATCATAGCAAATGGGCGGGGCATCGGCGCGGGGCGTGTCAAAACAGCTCCTTCCCCGTCGGCGTCGATTCCACCGAGCGGGACACGCTCCTTTTCAGGGTCCTCGTCTGAGAAGGGCTCGTTACCGTGTTTCGTCGGGCATCTCGGCAATCGTGTGACACCGAACGGGGTCCGTTAACGAGCGCCGCTTCTCATTTTCCGTTTGGTTCCCACGCCGGACGAGACGTAGTACACTTAGCGGTTAGGACTTTTAAACGATTAGCACCTTAGAATGCCGTACTGTACCTAAGCGAAAGCAGCGTATTTAGCGTTTAACCTTAAGGCGACACTTTAGCGTTTAAGGAATTCTCTAGCTTCATAGGGGTTAATAAGCTCATTGTGACAGCAATCAGATGCCCCGCGGTCGAATCGCGAGCCAATACCCCCACCTCCCCCCACACCATAACCAAACACCCGACCCCCACCCTTGCGTCCTGTTCCCGCCCATCCAGCATACCCCCGGTTCACTTTGTTTCGTGATCATCGTTTGTCTGTCGCACGCTTCTTGCGAACAGCCTCGAGCCCCGAGCTCGCGGAGCGGAGAGGAGAGGAGAGGAGCGGAGAGCGGAGAGGAGAGGGGAACGTCGATGTTCACCGTCGTGTTTGCGCGACGCGTTGGAGGGAGCACAGAGGGAGCTAGATTAAACCATGGGGAACCATACCGTTTTTCGTCGAACCGGACCGGCGTCCGCCCCCCTATCCGAACTCGCCACCCCGTTTAAACAGACGAGGCTGACCGGGTCCGGTGTCTGCGCCTGTTCTTTGAATCTGTTTGAACTACGGTTATCATACCGAAAGTCAAACAGAAGCCGGACGGGCGCGACGCTCAAATATCCGGGCCGATTCCAAGTCAAAGAACCGACTGCCGGATCGAACGACGATGGCACACGCGGCGCGCGGAAAAATCGGCGCACGGAAAACGCGAGAAAGCACATGGAGCGGAGAGAGAGGGGGAGAGAAAGAGAGAGAGAGAAAGAGAGATAACACGGGCGACGCGACGGCTGGCGTTCTATTATTTTCGGTTTGCACGGCGCAAACAACGCGCGGGGATTTGATAATTATCGGAGCATCCCCAAACATCGTTACTGACCGACCGCCTGCGCTCACGAGCGCGCGCGCGCCAGCCGGCTGGCCGGCCTCTCGTCAAACATTATGCGCTCCGCTTAATGAGATTGATGCAATCGGCCTACGCATTTAATCCAGTTAATTTACATTGGGTCCTAATATCACACGCGAATATTCCGCTAATGCAGTCGATAATGAGAAACAGAAAATCGCTTGTACAAACTCGCCCGCGGTACGGAAGCGTATTACAACGGGCGCGAATGGGTTTCAGCGGGGACGGGATTTCTTCTGATTGGTTTCTAGGGTGAGGGGTGTCGAGGTAAATAGTTGGGTAAAAGGCAATTTTTATTGTTTTATTTCTGAGGCATGGTATTAATGGATTTCTTGGTTTTTGACATCGATAAGGTAAAAATGGATGATTTCTGGTATAGATTTTTATAAAAGTTGTATAGAGTTGGGAATTTGGGTTTGGTTAATTGTTTGAGTCAACAGTGCTCTCATGTAGCAAAAATACAATTTTTATTAGAATATTATTGATTTTAATAAAAGGATAAAAATTGAAAGTAATGCAAGTAATAATTTCCAAAGAATTTATAGCTTTAGATTTCTAGTTTTGGTTTTATTAAAAATAAATTAAAGAACAATAACTAATACTAATTTTTATAAAAATCATACGAGGTCAGGAATTTTAGTCTGATGAACTATTTAAGTCAAGTATAGTCCCTGCTCTCACGTAACAAAAATACAATTTTTAATATAACATTATTAATTCCAACAAATCAATAAAAATTCAAAATAATACTTGAGCTTATAATTATACAAGAATATTTCAATTTCTATAACATATTCAAAAGAAGCTTGAAAAATAATAAAAAAACATAACAAATGTTATAAATTTTGGTCAACTATTTAACTAGCGATGATTCCACTGATTTCATTCGTTGGTCGAATTAGATCGTGGTCGAGGTACAGTAACTTTTGTTCATGAATTAACATGGAGTTCCCCCGGCCAAGAAAACCGTTTTAACTAAAGAAACTGTTCATTAAAAGGCTTTTAGCAAAACTTCTGCGCCGTTTCAGAAAAGTTGCGAAGTCGCTTTAGTTTGAGACGCGCGTCTATTACGAAGTACGGGGCGCGCATCCTTCCTTTTATCCGGGGGGCTTGTTTCCCCGACGCAACGAGTTATCACGTTTTTTTATAAAAGGATAAGATCTATTCGTTAACAAAATTCTTTGAAAATTATACGGGGAACTCGGAACTACGGCTACAAAGTAGAACCCTGTTTATGCGAGCTTGTTGTAAGCAGCTAATTGTTCTTTTTAGTGGAACTTTTGCATAATAAACATTCACGGATTATTCACTTAGAATTTTTCTTTGATTAATAAATCTGGGTGCAAGTAAATAAATTTAGCATTATTAAATTATATTGAAGAATAAATGTGATCCTAAGTATACTTAGTTACATTTATTGGCAAAAAGAGCCATTAGTCAAGTGTTAAAAAAGGAAACATGTAGAAGAATCACCTAATTTTGGCTTAACTTTAATTTTGTAATTAATTCAGACGAGCCCTACTTTGAAAAAAAATTTTATAGTTTAATTATAACCGAGCAGTGATTAAAAATTCGTTGACATAAACGGAGTTCTACCGTAAAAGCATTGACAGTTTATAGATATAATATGATTAACGAATACTGAAAGAGGGGATAAGGGGCACAAAAAGTATAATTTAGGACTGTCTAAATTATTAGTCAGCTCTACAAAAAAAAATGAAGTTAAATCTCCCGCAACAAAAGGTGGTTATAGTTACCAAACACCAGACGCTGGGTAAGCGCTACTTATGAGTCACCAGAGTCACTATAGTCGACTGGCGCTTGCTGGATACTCGCGGTGAGTCACCAGCAAGACTATAGTCACGAGGCTTTGGCTCTCGTAATTACTGGTGAGTCATCAAGCACCAGATACTGGCTCTTTAGCGTCGATGAGTCATCGAGCACCAGACACCGTCTGAGCCATGAGTCACCAGCAATGTCCTCAGTTACCCAGCGACTCTAACTCGCTGCTACCTATACATGACTCGCAGTGTCCCACAACCTTCACAGCGCTCACTGAATACTGTTACCAGTAAATCCCCAGTGTCTGGCGCTCACTTTAGACTACATCATCGCCGTATAGTCAACGGCGTTCGGGCAGAGCGACGGTATCGAAAAGGTTAATCCCAAAGCGACCGCAAACGACGAGTATAAAGACGGGTGAAGGGTTGGGGCGTAGGGTGCGTTTAGGGAATCCGTAAGAGGGGCTCGGGAAGACGGGAGGGGTGGCGCGGGACCGCGTTTACGCGACCCGGAAGGCGGTTAACGATTTTATGGAAACCCGCCTAATGGGATTATCGGATTACTCGCGCGTCGGTGCCGGTGCTCCACCGCAGTTTATTATTCTCAGGCGCGAGGATTACGCGCTCATTCTTGAATCTTCGTCCACGGGCCGTGCCGTAAAAGCCGTGGCCGGCCTCGCGAGGGCCGTCGACCCGGACAGAAATTCGGCCGCTGCGGTTCACCCGTTCCGCACTGCGGAATCACGGCCAGGCGGCGAACGATTCGCGGCCAAATCTGTAGAAAAGCTAATTGGCGCGATGATTAATCCGAAACGGCCGTGTTTGGGGCTGGCGATGGTACGGGGTTTTGGAGAAGCATGGGGTGGCGTCTTTCCACGTTTGAGAAAAGATCTAGACACCCTGCAGAGGGCTGAAACGCTCCGCGACCCTCCAAGGCGACGCGTTCTGCGCCGAAAGATTAGAAAACCGAGCGTCGCGCGGGGGAACGCTCCTCCACGGCCTCTCCTCTCTCCGCGTTGACACGCTCCGGCGAGCCGGGGACGTTTTTTCAATCAAGGGACAATCATCCCTCGACGAGCAATCGAACCTTTTTATCGAATCATCGCGGCCCGGACGTGTCCCTCCAAACGGTGCACGACCGGCGACCGATCATCGAGCAACGACGAGAATACTTTTTTCTTTTTTTCTTTTCTTCGCGGCGGGGGTGCGTTTTTTCGAGCAATACGTGGCCGAGTGTGTGAGTCTAAGTGTATGTGTGTGTGTTTGTATGCGCGTGTATGTGTGCTTGCGTGCTTGCGTGTGTGTGCGAGAGATAGATAGGACAGAGAGAGAGAGAGAGAGAGAGAGAGAGGCGGGTGAGAGCGAGGGCGAGATTGCTAACTATACTGGACAAAGTCCGAGGAGACAGGATACCTGGACACGAAGGAGGCAATATTTTATACTGACAAAGCATACAAACTTCTCCGACACTTTGTTATTTTAATTTTCAATAAATGAATATTATCAGTGTTATAACGTTCACGGCGTGCGTCAATTATTTTTCACCCCTTTGATCGATGCCGGTCTTCGTGCGGCGAGTTTCCATGGATCTACCACTTTCCAAAAATTCAATTTTAATTTAATTTAATTTTATTCAATTTATTTTGATTTTATTTGATTTTATTTAATTTTATTTGATTTTATTTGATTTTATTTGATTTTATTTGATTTTATTTGATTTTATTTGATTTTATTTAATTTTAATTTTATTTAATTTAATTTTATTTTATTCAATTTTAATTTAATTTTATCTAATACTATTTAATTCTATCTAATTTTATTTCATTTTATCTAATTTTGTTTCATCTTATTTAATTCTATTTATTTATATATATACAGGTGAAACCCTGTTTAACAATACAGAAATAAAAATCAGATCTTCAACATTTTAAGAACGGTCCTAAAAAATTAATTAACTAACTCTAAAATTTCTACATGTCATTTTTCAGAAGTAGCTCAAACCTAACCTAATTCAAACCTATCCCTTCCACTAAATATAAGTTATAATAGAATTTTCATTTCGCAGACAAGTTGACGATCCTCCATTCTAGGATATAGTCCTCCTGCATGTCATTCCTAGATAGCAGCATAGAGTTCCAAGTCGCCAAACTTTCCCCCAGCTCTAGCCTGCTCTTGAAGCCAGCTCTAGCAATTCGCAGCGCAATCTCCCAGGGATTCGTTCGCGGAGGAAGTTTCGTGACCGGTTCCTCGATTCGCGGCATTAGTACACGAGCTTCTATTCGCATGGCATGAACGCGTTATCGTATACACGATGCTCCAAAATTATAGCTCCGACAAAATCATACTAACTCAACAAATATATAGCTCAAAATTATACCCTCTCCTTGAAGTGAGAGGTTCCTGAGATCATATGGAAAAACTTTTTCCTTTGCGAAAATGTTCTACGTTGCTCCGTTAAAGAGTTATTAACGAAAAACGCGGACCAATTGTAGAGCGAGAGCGGCCGGCGCCCCGCCCTTGCGGCCAATAGCGCACCGCGCTGGACGTCTGACGCGCGGCAATGGTCGCGAGGGCGTGGCGTAAAAGTTTTTCATCAATAACTCGGAAACAACTGCACGTATCGCATTTTTGCAAAGGAAAAAGTTGCTCCAAATGATCTCAGGAACCTCTCACTTCAAGGAGAAGATATAATTTTGAGTTATATATTTTTGGAGTATATTATCCGTTGAGTCTAATGTAAAGAGGGCGCAACAGGATAACAGAAGAAAGGGAACGTGAATTGAATATGCGAGAAACGATAGTGGGGACGATATAGGAGAAGAAATCCAGTCGAGGTGGTTGGCCAACTATGGGGATAGCCACCTGGGGATATTTGGGGGTCGATGAGACGCGGATTAACGCAAGCATTTTGCCCCGGGATTACCGCTAACCGAGTCGTCCCATTTGCCTACCGGTTGCTCTAGCTCGCACGCAGCGTATCTCGCTGGATTGTTCGCGGCCGGGATCTCTTAAGACGGCGCTGTTCCACGTAAGCCCCGAACTTCCGGAAACTTAGCCGACAACCGTCTCCGATGGCACCCCTTTCCCCCGCTTCTTATTCGCCAGCCGCTCGCTCTGTTTTCTGCGAACATAATATTCCCTCGCTAGAGGAGATAACGATACGACGACGACGACGACAGAGATACTTTCGCACCGCGGCCTTTACCGCTCCGCCGAATAGCTATCCGGGTTGCTCTTCGAATTCTCTATACTGGGAATTAGGCGACTGCTTCCACCCTCAGCCGTTCGTAGTAATTTGCCCGAAGCTGGGTCGCAGCAACGATCTCGATGACCAAGGATGTCAAGGATGCTGTTCTTAATTACTCTTAGATACGAGTTTCATTCGCCTTTATTTTTATTATTTTTTATTTTTAAGTTTTAAAATTGTTTTAGGTTTGTAGTTGTAGTAGTAGGGGAGAGGAGTGGTTATTCTGATTAGAATGAGTACAAACACGATGAAAATCGGATTTTGGAGACTGATTTTTTAGACTCCAGACTTCTGGAGCCCAGACTTTTGTCCTCCAGGCTTCTAGACTCCAGACTTTTTACTTCAGTCTTTAAGACTCCAGAATTATAAATCACAGTTTTCTGGACTTCACTCTCTTGTACTTCAGACTTCTGGACTCCAAACTTTTGTATACCATTCTTCTGGACTCCAGTCTTCTTGATTTCAATCTCCAAGACTTCAGAATTGTAAATCTCAGTCTCTTCGACTTGACTCTTTTGTACTACAGATTTCTGGACTCCAGACTTTTGTAGTTTAGATTACTGAACACCAGACTTTTGAATTTCAATCTTCTAGTCTCCAGTCTTCTCAACTTCAGTCTTTTGGGCTCGATAAAAATAAAAAACATTATTACCACAAAAATTCACCTACAAAATAATTTCCGCTTAATTTATATCAAGGTGCAAGTTACATACTTTTCAACTTCTTTCTCGCAAATGACTGACAAAATGATTCTCGACCAGACATGAATTAAATGAAGAGACAGGAGACAGAGGGGGGGGGGAGACTGGCGAAAGGGTGGCGGTCCAGCAGCTGTGCTCCAGTCCCGCTGTGAAACGATCCGTTTCGGTGACTCTGTCCGAGGTAATTGGAGCCGGCCGGGATTTAAAAAGCGAAATCGGGGCCGGGATAATTGGCCCAGCGTAGCCGTGATTCACGGACAGTTTGCCCCCGGGATCGGGTCACGGCCAAGCCGCGACAGAAAAGAAGTTTCGCCGTGTTTGGTCGATCCGCCGGTGGGAGAATATCGGGGACAGGGCTCGCGGCGTTTTCCGCGACCGAGAAACGCGGCCGCCGATTTTTTCTTCCCCGGGGAACCGGCCAGAAATAATAGCGGCATCCACCGGGAGAAAAACTGCACGGCCGCGACGGTTAATAGAATGTCGATTCCACGGCTTGACACGTGTCGGATGCGATCGGGGATAAAAGCTGCCACGCTGTCTGACGAACGGCGCCCGATAAAATGACGACACCCCCCAACGTTTGTATAACAAGCGCGCGCCTTGTTCTACGCCGTCTGCCTGCTAACGCTCCTGGCCAACCCTCCTTGAGAACGATTTCTTTAGGTCGACGGGTTTTATCCGCCAGCCGCAGATCATGCCGGTTTATTTATCGCAAGTAAACAGCAATGCTCGAATTTTACCGGAATTTCAGAGTCAGAGTTAATGTCCCCACTCAAAAAGATATAGTCGAATTTATTATACATTGATAGAATTATTAGGATTTTTTTTATGGATTTATTTTGATGAATTTGTTGAGATACTATTTTTACATACGTTAATTTTTCTTATTAGTAATTAATATCTGAGTTAGTTGTCGAAAACTGGATGTTTAAGTAATCATTTTTAATGCCTGGGTCACAGTGGACCCGGTTTATATGTGATTACAGTGGAAGTAGATAGCTGAGACGTTTCCGGTTAAAACGAGTACGAACACGACATAAGTCGGAGCAGTTTTAAAGATTAATTAAAAATCAAAATTATTTTTTAAATTTGAAAATTGTTTTCGATTTTTACCAATGGATAGCTGAGATCGTTCTCGTTAAAATGAGTACAAACACGGCATAAATCGAAACAATTTTAAAAATTAATTAAAACTCAAAATTATTTTTGACATTTTAAAATTGTTTTCAAATTATAATTTTAGTATCAATGGACAACTAAAGTCTTCTTAGTAAAATGAGTACTACACTTTTAAGAACATATACTCCAGCAAAGTAAAATAAAAAAGACAAATCTTCCTTTCCATTTTCCTATTCAAACGCCATCTGCGCTAATTATTCTATCATTGAAACACTTGCCGTTTCATACCCAATCATTGAGACCGCACCATGTAACTATTTCCCAGAAGTGATCACCGCTAACGAATTGTTAACCAGTCATCGAGTTGACTCGCGTATCGCAGACGTTGTCAAATCGCAGTTGAACAACGTGCGCGAAGCTTTCCAGGAAACCGTACAGTTTCAGCTTGGCTTCCACGAAGGGGAATTACCATTTATAGTGAACGCGTCGCGGGAAGCGTCGAGCCGGACGTGCATCGCGAAGTTGGTTTCATATGGTCGTTTACAAACCCGTCAACGGCATCGCGTGCAACTCGCGCCGCGCCGGCATAAACGATCGATCAATTAGCCCGGTTCGGGGTTTAATTGCTTCGAACGATTCAATTTGACAAGCCTGGAGTAGACAGGGGGGCCGACCCGGCACCGGCCCATCCGAGCCAGCGCGTTGGCGAACACGACTTTTCGATGCGGCAACGCGCAAGAATCTGGATCGGAAAACTCGATCGCGACTCGTCGCCATCGCTAGCTTGTAATACCTTTTTGCGCCGCTATGATTGTCTTTATTAACGAGATTAAACTAGCCGCGCCGACTGGTATATGGTCTTTCAGCACTGTCATTGTTTTTGGAATTGCTTGATCACTTGATGACTCGGCGAAAGATGGCTCGTTTAATGGGGCGTGATGCGTTTGCATTTAGAGTGAAGGGAAAAGATTGGTTACAGATGGTTATTTCGAGATAGGATCTTTTATTTGAGTCGTTTTGACTTCAGGATTTTTTATTTTACATTTTTGGACTCCTGACTTTTCAACTTCAGTTTTCTAGACTCCAGACTTTTAAACTTAAATTTCTTGGACTCTCCAGACTCTAGAAGTTCAGTTTTCTGAACTCCAGACTTTTGGACTTCAGTTTCATAGACTCCAGACTTTTAAATTTCAACTTCTTGGATCCCAGACTTTTAAACTTCAATTTCTTGGACTCCACACTTTTTAAGTTGAGTTTTTTTGCACGCCAGACTTTTGTACTTCAATTTCATAGACTCCAGACTTCTGGACTTCAGTTTTCTGGAATCCAGACTTTTGGATTTCATTTGTTTGGATTCCAGATTTTGCAACCTCAATCTTTTGTCTCCAAACTTTTAAATCTTAATCTTTTGACTCAAGTCTTCTGGTCTCCGAACTTCTGGATTCCAAAATTTGAACTTCAGTCTTTCAGACTCCAAACTTTTGGATACCAGACTTTTATACTCGAGAGTCTTGGATATCAGACTTTTGGATTTTAGTCTTTGAGACTCCAAACTTTTGGACTTCAGACTTCTGGACTCCAGATATTTGGACATTAATCTTTCAAACCCAGACAGTTGGATTAAGGAGTCTCGGACACCATACTTTTGGATATCAGTCTTTAGGACGCCGGAAGTTTAGATCTCAGTCTTTTGGAGTTCACGCTTTTGTACTCTAGACATGTGGACCTCTTTATTTTGTCCTCCAGACCTCTGGACTCCAGACTATTGGACTTCAGTCTTCTCGACTTCAATATTTAAGACTGCAGAATTATAAAACTCAGTCTTTTAGACTTCACTCTTTTGTGCCCCAGACTTTTGAACTCCAAACATTTGTACACCAGACTTCTGGACTCCAGACTTTCGGCCCTCAATTTTTCAGACTCCAGCCTACTGAACTTCAGTCTTTTGGACTCAATACAGCTATACATCAACATCCAGACCACAGTCTTTTAGCCATAAATTCTTGAAACAACAATATTTTGGACACAACGCTTTGGACATAGAAATTTTGGACATCAATCTTTGGAATCCTGTTTTCCATAGTTTTGAGTGTCAGTCTTTTGTTCGTCAATCCTTTTTGTCGTCAATGTTTTGACGTCAGTCTATCGGACGTCAATCATTTGGATTTCAGTATTGCGGATATAGAGTTATTGGGCTTCAGTCTATCAACCTAAAACAACGATTTCATAGCTAAACTGAATTTGATATCATCTTTAATTGACCCAGATATGTCTGTACAACTTTATCATCCTCTAAACAGTGTTTCCTCTCAATTTACTAACATAATTAAAACCATCTATTTTTTTAGTTGTGTCAGTCGATTACTACAAAGACAAGTTTCTAAAAAATTGTGTCCTGTCTGTTTCTAAGCCATTTTTGATTTATTAACAGTAGTTACTAGTTTTAAAAAATGCCTTCTTTCGACTATGGTTGTTTTTAATAATTGCTATCAATAAAAGTCTGGAGATCAGAGCATATGGTCCCACATATGATACCCTAAACCAACTATTTCCTGCTTCAACTACGCAACCCTATATTTGAGGTTAGGAAACTGAAACATTATCCTATAAATTTCCAAACGAAACAAACTAAACAAACAAGCAAGAAATTAAAAAATATTCTTAATTAAAATAACTATAAAAAAGCATCGTCCTAACCTTAGAACCACTACTATAAATAAAAAATAACTGGCTAAAGAACTAAATAATATAAAGAGACAGTATAGAGGTAAAAATAAGAGAAAGGCATATATATATAGAGTGTCCCAAAAATTGTATAAGCCTTCAATACAAAGAATTAAAGCTCGACAAAATATCATACGACTATACTGTCACCATTTATCAATAAATAAATCGCGTCATTATAAAATGCTTTCTTTATCGAACGACGCCAGAATTGGATTATTTATCGACCGAATTATCGAGTTATTTTTCTCGATTCCGTTAATTGCCACGGAAAACGCGACGGCATTAATTGCAAAAGTCAGAAGGCCGAGGTCCTGGCGATCAAATTACCCCCCCCCCCCCCCCCTCCCCCGGTGATTGAAACGTTAATTCGATTACCAATTACCCTCTGTAATCGTTAATCGTCATTGACCTACAACGGCGAGCCTCGTAATCACGGTGAAACGGAATTAACCCGTAACCAAATTAACCAGTTTGCAATGTAAAATTAACAGAAACCCGCTGCGGAGGATCCATTAACGGGAACGCGAAACAAAAATCGATTTTCTTGTGTAATCGATATATTATGTTAGGCGGCGACTCGTCGGACGAAGACCGTATCGATTCGTGCCAAGAATTTGATCTCGGGTATCGATCCTCTACGTTGGCTGTTCGCATAGCTCGGCAAAGTATTGCAAATGATTGCCTTGAGATCGACGAATAGGCTGTTGTAATAATATTATAATATAATTATATTAATATATATTTTTTATAATAATAATAATTATTATTATTGTATGATATTATGATAATATTATCCAAATGATACATAAGAATAAATAACAATAATATTATAATGTCATTACTTTATTTTATGTTATCTTTATAACGCTATAATTATTATGATATTTATTATTATTATTATTACTATATGATATTATGATATTATTGTAATATTATCTAAATGATAAATAAGATTAAATAATAATAATATTATGATGTTATTACTGTTATTTTGTATTATGATACTATATTACTATGATCATTGTGATATCAGCAATATAATTCTAATAACATTATAATAATAATATAAAATAATAATAATTGTATTATAATATCATTATAATTATGTTATAAATATATTATATTATGTATTGTATATTATTATAATAGCCAACTTACTATAGTTATTATCACTAGAGCTACGCTTCTTTTGGAGAAATGACGAAAAAGCAATCTATTGAGTCAGCTTGATATACATGAGAGAGAGAGAGAGAGAGAGAGAGAGAGAAAGTGAATGTAAATTTTCGTGAACGATCATGTGTGTAAGCTACCTGTGCCTTGTAACAAACTATGTACTATGTATATACTTATTCTATCTACACGTAGTTGCAAGCAGTATATAAGGCTGTATGAGACAGTTTTTCAGACAGTATGAACCAGTTTGAGATAGTATAAAGCGGCGTAAGACAGTTAGAAACAGTATGAGAGAGTGTGAGACAGATCTTGAGACAGTTTGAGTCAATTGAAGTCAGTTTGAGGCAGTATATGAAAGTGTGAGACAACATGAGACAACATGAGTTAGTATGAGATAGTGTGAACAATTTCTGTACAATTTGTGAACAAGATAATGTAAAATGGTATGAGACAGTATTTCAGACAGTTTGATCCAGTTTTAAACAGTATAAGGCAGTGTGAGGCAATGCGAGATGGTATGAGAGAGTATGGGACAGTTTTTAAAATAGCTTCAGCTAGTTTGAGCTAATTTGAGACATTTTGAGCTGGTTCAAGCTAGTTTGAAACATTTTTTAGACAAAACGAGGCAGTGTGAGACATTGTGAGATTGTATGAGACAATTTCAGAGTCTGAAATAGGACGGAGTCTCAGACAGTCTGACACAATATGAGACAGTATGAGACAGTATGAAACAGTATAAAACAATGTAATACAGTATGAGACAGTGTGAAAGCGTATGAGCCAGTATGAGAGAAACAAGAAGCGTGACGTGGAACTGGTCGGAGGTGTAAAGAATCGACAAAGACGAGGTAAATAGCAATAATCGAATCTCAAACTGAATTATAAAACGTCGACAAAGAGAAGCACGACGAATGACGCAGAAATAATCGAATATTACACCATGATGTGCGAGCGTGTTAATTATTATAAATACTGTTACAGTGTCTTGCTACATCGTGGGGAAGGATTCAAATAAAATCTCTGAACTCGGAGTCGACGAACGTCTTTTCATTTCCATCGAAAAAACCATCCCTCTCCTTTCCATACATTTCTTCTTACCAACTTCTAAAAAAACAAAAACAATAAATTTCCTTAAAAATCGTGCAAATTTATAATAATAATTGTGGAAAAATAAAAAGTACATGCGAATGCCATAAAAAAACTGACGAAATCAAGGAAACATAGAGAACGTTAACGAAAGGCAGAAAGGGTTAAAAAGCGAGAGGGAGAAACTATAAAAAAATATAAAGGAATATAGAGAAGTATAGAGCAATATATAAAAGTTAGAGAAATATAGAGCAATATATTAAAAGTTAGAGAAATATAGAAAAGAGAAAGGAAATATAGGAAAACTATAGTAAAATGTTGAAGAATATAGAGCAGTACAGAGCAATATATAAAAGTTAGAGAAATATAGAAATATAAAATAGAGTAAAGAAATATATCAAAATATAGAGAACTACTGTAGAGAATTATAGAAAATTATAGAGAAATATATAGAAATATAGAAAAGTATAGAAAAATATAGAAAATTCAGAAAAATATAGAAAAATACAGAAAAATATAAAAAACATAGAAAAGCATAGAAAAAAATAAAAAGTACAAACAAATACCATCAAAATTCTGACAAAAGAAAGAAAACATAAAGAACGCCAATGAAAGACAGAAAGGGTTAAAAAGCAAGATGAAAATCAATAAAACAGCCCAAAACATCGTGACACAGAAGATAACAAAGTGAGACAGTGAAGGACAGCGAAAGACGCAAAAAAGCAGTGAAAGAAAGAGAAAGCAAAAGAGAGAGCGAGAGCAAGAAAAAGAGAGAAAGACAGAGACAAAGAAAAAGAGAGAGAGAGGCCTTAACAGAGAGGAAGAAAAAGAAATAGAGACGGAGAGACAGAGAAAAAGCGAGAAGCGGAGAGACAGGGGAAAAAAGTCCATCAGTTGTAGAGTAAAAGAGAAGCCAGGAAAAGTGAGACAGAGAAAGAGAAAGAGAGAGAGGGAGATCGTCGAACGTGAAAAGCGATTTCGGGTTGAGCGGCAGTATCCGCCGGCATCGGATTTTTGTGCTCCCTTCGGTGAAACGTGAAACAGCGGAGCCGGGGCATGGAAGACGGACCCCGAGCCGGTTCCTTGGCTCGATTCTAAAAGGAAACGCGTCCCGGCCAGCGGCGGACGGTTTTTCCGTGGACGCCGCCAGCCACGACAGCGCGATTTATGGCCGATGTGTTACGTCGACGCGGTCAATTGCCGGCGCACGATCCTGCTTTCCCTCTTTCGATTTAAGACCGAACGCCCTACGCTCCCTCGCTCTCTGCCCCCCTCCCCCTCTCTCTCTCTCTCTCTCTCTCTCTCTCTCTCTCTCTCTCTCTCTCTATCTCTATCTATCT
>NC_135782.1:15703718-15835470 GCF_028453695.1 Augochlora pura
GCGGCGCGGCGCGGCACGTGCCACGCGATCGAAACACGCTCCCCCGCCCGCGATCATGATTTATCGCGGATCCGCGAGTCGAGAGACGCGGATAAGCGGCCCGTCGGGTGTTCTCCCACCCCTCCTTCCTGCTTCCTCCTATTCTTCTATATCGCCGCATGATTTAGGGCGAAAGATGCTGCTCGAATGTCACGACTCGTTTCCCGAAGAGTGAAGCGATTCGGGGAACCCCATCGCGTTCTTCCACCGTGTACACTCTCTACGAAGACAAGGCGCTGGAATACGAAACCTCCAGGAATCGTAAGGGAGATAGGCATCGTCCGTCGAATCGTATAACCCTTTGGATTCTGGGCGATTTTAAGTCTAGATTTAATATAGCTATTTTAATCGGTTGGAACTTTTTTTTGTAGAATTTGAGTGATTTATGTGGTTATTGATTTTTATGTATTGTGAGTAATTTGTGTGTTTAATAATTTTGATGTAACTTGAGTAATTTGTGGATTTATTAATTTTGATGTAACTTGAATAATTTGTGGATTTATACATTTTTATATAAATTGAGTCAAGTGAATCATGAAACTGTTACAATTTTAACCATTTTTTTTTTAAATAGAAGAGTCTTTGATAACGTCAAAATTATTGTGGAAATGATATAACGATTTTAAAGGTTAATCTTTAAATAATAGTCGAAACTATGGTCTCACTGTTTTTATTAATATGTTAGTTAATTTTATTAAATATGGTTGGCAATAACCTGAAACAGCTGGTCTAAGAGATTGATCTAAGAGATAAGTAAAGTTTGGTTAGTCTTCAGCTAGATCTAAGTATTATTTAAGGTCTGGTTAAGATAAACAACAAAACAATTATTATATCATTACTATTTTATCAAAATTAAATTTAGATAAGGTTATTTTTAAGGTCAAGTTAAATCTAAGCTTGGATTAGGTTAGGTCCGTAATAAAAGATATATTCGTCTAGAGGAAATAGAAATCGTGGCGACATCTATGCGTGAATGCTGGAGTTAATGCTGATGAGGAAAGGTCCCTAGGGTTGACGCTCACTTTTTGATGATAGGAGTGTAATGATGGTGCCTTTAAAGCTGGATTCAATGACATAAAAGGCATAGGAATTCCTGTTTTCTTTTCCCTTTTCCCATTTTTCTTTTTCCTTTATCCTTCTTCCTTTCTCCTTTTTCCTTTTCCTTTTTCCCTTTTTCCATTTTCCTTTTCCCATTTCCCTCTTTTATTTTTCCTTTCTCCATACTTCTTTCTCATTTAACCTCTATGATTCTTCTTTTCCCTTTTTCCTTCTTCTCTTTTCCTTTTCCCTTCTTCACATCGTACAAAGTTATTATCTAAAATTTACACAAAAGCCTGCTTAATTTTTCTTCAATCTTAGGATTCTATTATCAACGTACTTGAACATTTTTCTGAGCTTGAACCGACGACCGACGCGGCCTGGACGGAAATCACGGCGTCAGTCACCGGTGACTGACGCGGCACTCGACGCGTCGACACAGAGAAACCGGCGAACGAAAGGTGGATCGCGCGAGCGGAAAACGAGCGTCGCAAGCTTTTACGCGCGGTGACCCGTGCTGACAAACAGCCCTTACCGATAAAAAACAAAATCGCTGTCACACGCGAGCGCAGGCTGTATAATGGCGATGCCTACGACCGATAAACCGTGGCTGAAACAACGGCCCTCCGCGTTGTCTAAACATAAATTGCCGGCGCGTTATCTGTTTCATTGTACACAGCGCGGTTCTTTTCCACGTTTAATCTTGTAGCCGCGGACCGGCGAGAACGCGCGACACGCGTCAAAAAGCCAACGAGAACGGGTTGAAAAAAAAAAGAGCGGAGAGATCGGCCGCAGTTCGATTCCGTGACGATGTTTTGTGCGGAACTTTAAACGGTGACGCGGTTATCGCGAAATGAAATCTCCGGTCCAATGGTCGCTGTGAAAGCTGTGTGTGTGTCGCCTCGTGTCTCGCTTCGTCGTCTCGTGTCGTCTCGCTTCGTGTCGGCTTCGTGTCGACTTCGTCTAGCCGCGAGCCGGATAAGTTCCGAACGAGATTCTTTGTTCGCCGTGTTTGGCTTTTTCGGGGAGGCTGGCTGGTCGAGTCGACGGGACCTCGATTCCGAATCGAAACAGGAAATATCACGTAAACCTGCCCGAACAGTAATCTACTTTGTCCGCTTTTATTTTCCACTCGCAAATTACGGCGGCGGCTGCTGGAAATTGTTCGAACGGAATTCCTTGGAACCGGGGGCGACGATCGCTTCCGCTGCGAATAAAAGGGCCCCAGCCGATTAAGATGGTCGATATTGCCCTCGGTGTTTTTTTTTTTGTGAACAGGGTGGCTTGTACTTGTGTTGACCTATATACGGAGATCGAAGCTTTTCTTGGAATATTGGCAGATATAAGGATTTTTAATTTAATAAAATATTTGTAAATGGAGAATGGAAAAAGGAACGAATAAACTTAAGTCTTCGGTTCAAGTTCAGAAAATGTTCAAGTACATTAACAATAGAATCCCAGATTAAATAAACATTAAGTGGACTTTATATAAATTTTAGACAACAACCTGAAACAATGTAAATTTTTCAGTTTATTATCGCATTTTATACTGTCAATCACCGATGACTGACGCGACCCAAACCGTAAGCTCTATATCAGTCACCGGTGACTGACACTATAAAATACGATAATAAACTGAACAATTTACATTAAAAAATTTAGACTTAATTTTTATTTAATCTGGGATTTTATTGTTAACGTGCTTGAACATTTTTTCAGAAAATTAATATGTTTAAACATTTGCATCGAATAAATTCTGATTTGCTAGTATTGCGCTTCGCATTGATGTATAACGAGAAACAACAATGCGATCGGTCGAGCAACGATCGAAGATGGATTTATCGATACCATAGAGAGAAAGAGAGAGGGGCAAAGAGAGTAGCCAGGAGAGGTACCATAGCCGCGGCACCGCGCGGAAATTCCGGCACCGAAGGAGCCGACAACGGGCGCGTTACGCGACCCGTCCACGGTGGTCTCCTTCCTATCGCCCCCCCCCCCCCCCCCCCCCCCCCCCCCCCCCCGTGGGCCCTCCCCCCCCCCCCCCCCCCCCCCCCCCCCCTGATCGATTTATCGAAGCCCGGAGAGATGGCGTGGCCGTGTCGCAGGCGGAACCCGGTTCCCCGTCGAACCGTGGGAGATCAATGGTGGCGGCGATGCTCCGCGTTTCCGAATTGGAAAATAACGCATGACCTCGCGCGACCTGTCCACCCACGCCGCTCGTGAAGGCTCGCGCCCCGCTTCTGTTACCTAACCCAGGGGCGCCCCGCCTACCCAATTCGAACCGTCTGTCACGTTGGACGACTTTATCGGGGGAGACTGGAACGGGACAGTGAAAACTATCCGCCAGGGCCATCCGTCCTTATGCAGCGTCAGTGAGACAAAAGACAACGCAGGAATTAGTTTGGATAATTATTGTAGGCAATGGTTGTTAGGTTGATTAGTGGTTGGGGTGACAGAGATAGAGTTTTGTTGGTGGGGATGTCTATGTAGGAATTATAAGGTCAAGGGGCGAGGCAAAAGTCTTAGGGGCAAGGCAAGATTATGAAGGAGGCGGAGTCAAGTCACCAGGAGGCGGGGTTATTATGAAAAGGTGTCTGACATAACCTTGACCAGTGGTTGGAGTGTCAGAGTTAAGGTTTAGTCAGTGGGGATGACTATGGGGGAATTACAAGCACAGGGGAAGAGCGGGAAGTCTTAGGGGCAAGGCTAGGCTATCAGGGAGGCGGAGTCAAGTCACCAGGAGGCGGTGATGTTATGCACAAGAGTGTCAGAGTTAAGGTTTGGTCAGTGGGGATGACTATGGGGGAATTACAAGCACAAGGGGTGGGACAAAAGTCTTGTAGGCAGGGCTATACTATCAGGAAGGCGGAGTCAAGTCGCCAGGAAGCAAGAACATTATGAAAAGGGGGCTGATACAGTCATTAAGAGGCGACAACAACAAAAAAGAGGCAGTGTTATAAAAGGAGGCATTAATTCCGTTTAGATACTTATTAAGTTAAAATTAAGTCTGATTTAGGTCTGACTTATAATATAACATAACCTTGACATAAACTCATTACACGAGACAGTACTGCTCACATTAGTTCCGTTTATAGTACTTATTAAATCTGACTTAGCTCTAACTTAGCTTTGACTTAGCTCTGACTTAAGTCTTAAGTTAAGTATCTAACTTAACCCTGAATTAAGTAACAGTCCATCTACATACATCCTCACTCTATCAAACAAAAAGTTATTAATCACACACCATAAAAAAAAATAAAATTCTCTTCACCACATTTACAAATTGATTAATTTCTAATTAGTTTCTCCGTGAACCATAACTTTTCTCTTCGCAGCTAGTCCACGCGAAACGATCGTCGATCGCCGTCGGTCGGTCGGTTCGTTCGGCGCTGAAATCGTCGAAATAACGCGCCCCAAAGGATACTTCGTTAGGGGTGTCGGGCATCGGCCGCTGCCGCAAACAACAATACACATCCTCACCCGGCCTTTCGGGCACGTAAAGTCTCCGTTAAATCAACGTCGGCGCACAGTTAAGGATAACTTCGCTCGTTTATAATCATTTTACGGGTACTTTGGAAATTTATGGGACGCCCTTAAAAGGCGACCGTGCCACAGCCTCCCACGGCCACCCCCCCCTTCCCCTCGCCAAGGCTGCACGCGTATAAACGTTATCGCACAATATTAAGGGAAGTTTTCAAGGGAGTTTCCGACGCCGACGACGACGACGCCGGTTCGATGCGATTAAAATATGCAGGATTAGCGTCCGCCCGGCGAAACAGTCGGTCCGGTTGATGGCTAATAAAAGAAAGGCCGCGCGCGCGGCCGTCTATTGTTGCTAGAGTCCGGTTGCTTACTTGAGGTCGGCAACTTTTTTAAAACGTTCTCATGCGGCCAAGGAAATGCGTTGTTTGTTATTAACTGGCAGAGGCGAGTCCAAGATAGCTTATCGTTCAAGCCGTAAAAAAGTTGTCGCGAGCCCCTCGGCAGCAAAGGGGTAAGCGAAGAGTAAGGGATCGTAAGTGTTTCATCGCGTTTAACCCTTTCGCCATGGAGCGATTTTCACAAAATGTGACAGCTGTGAATGGAGCGCATGAACTGAGTAATTGACACTTCATTCTCACTGAAGTGAGAATGTTACCAAGTATCAGAAGTCGTCTATTGTTATATAGATTTTATAATAATATTTATTATATTTAGTAATATTATTTTTACTTAGTAAAATATAAAAATTTTTATATTACAATTTTTATATATTACTTTCTCAAATATAAAAATTTATAATGGTAATAAAAATTTATAAAAATAAAAACTAAATAAATAAATATAATTAAATAAATCATAAAGGTATAAAATATAACAAACCCCTCGGCCTCTTCCTCCACCATAAACAAAACCAGAAGAGCCTGACAATTTTTTCATATAACTCCATACACATAATCTGACATAACCTCACAATTTTTTCTTTCTCCGTTCTTCCGCCGGCATTTTTTTCACCCCTTTCCCTTCCTCCTCTCTCGTTCGGCAACGTCGACGGTGTCTCCGTGAAACGGGCGGCCGCGTTTCGGGTGTGTCACGACTCTCCCGCGGATTGCCTCAATAACCTCGCCGCGTAAAATTAAATGGCGCATAAAATTGGACGAGTAATCGAAAGCGCTAAACTTCGCGATACGTGTTTGCGTCTCCCGTTGCCGCAGATACCGCCCCCCACTCCCCCCGTATCGCCGGAACGTGGCCGAATCACAGACGAATTAACCCTTTGCGCTCGAAGACATTTTAACTGTAAATCTAAAATAATTTCCTTGTCTTATATAGTATTTTTATTTGTATATAACAAAGATTATAGGAGGTTTCTATTTTTATATAACAAAGATAATAGGAGATTTATTTTTCTTTTTAATTGTTCATTTTTGTTTAGAAGCGATTATGTGGTTGTTTGTAAGCTAAGGGGTAGTTTGGGAAAAGGAGAAGCACCTCCTCTTCCCCAATTGTCCATTTTTGTTTAGTAATAATTATTCATTTACATAGTATGATTTACATATATTTTTTTTACATAGGATTAGTCGAGGTTATTCTTCCCTAATTGTCAATTCTGATTCATAAGTTAAGGGACAATTTGAAAAGAGGAGATACGATTATTCAAGTCTCTTTCTCCCTAATTGTCCATTTTTTGTTTTCGTGCAATTATTCATTTATATACTGTCGTTTACATATATTTTTTTTACATACAATTATTCGAGTCCTCCTCTTCCCTGATTGTCAATTTTTATTCAGCAATTAAGGAACAATTTTGGAAGAGGAGATACGATTATTCAAGCCTCCTCTTCTCAACTTCTCCATTTTTGTTCGCAAGTTGAAAGGCAGTTTGGGAAGAGTTGATACAATTATTCTTGTCTCCTCTCCCCTAATTGTCATTCTTATTCACAAACTGTGGGAAAATATGGAAAGAGAAGATACGATTATTCGAGTCTTCTCTTCCCTAATTGCCAAAAACAAAAAAAGAACAAAAACTCACAGGGGTGACTCCGTCACGTTGAGGTCATACAGAATCATCTCAAAACGTTGACGTGTCCGTAGCTGTTGAACAAATTGCCGCCGTGTTTGCTCCTCGCGGACACTTCCTCGTATCGTTCATCGCCACTCATTTTGTTATTAAAAGTAATGGAAGCATAATAGCAGCTGGGAGAGAGAAAGAGTCGATAGTCTGTGCTTCTAATATCAATGGAGTCCCATACCACCTCATAAAACTACCAACCAATAAGAACGAAATATTCTCCCAATCAATAATAACAAAATAGGAATAAAAAAAGATGACATAAAAAGACAAACACTTTCTTATATACTTTGCTAAATTGCTATCACTCTGCTAAGACACTTGTTCCTTAACACTTGATCTTATCCCCATAGCAAACTACCACCGCTCTATATCTTCACCCCCATCCCCTAACTTCGCCCTCGCCACGACCAGTCACGTCGAACATCTCCCTGTACAACAACTGCCAAGGGTTTTCCTCCGAGATGGACACTGGGGCCGTGACACAATCGATCATTAGCCCCCAACGCAAGGGTCATTAATCTCGCGACATATTAATCCGCAGGAGTCATTTATTTCTGTAACAGTACACCGCGGCATAATTGCTGTCCCGCTGCGACCTAATCAAGGTAATAGTTGGCTCGTTAAGCGGCGAGTTCTTTTTCCCTCGTTACCGTCAGTTTTATAATCACCCCCTCTCCACCGACGGGATCGTATCGAGGGACAGCCGAGTTTAAATTAGATTTCGACGGAGGATGCTCGCGTCCAAGGATCACGCACGCCCGCGGCCACCGGTGACCTAAAGGGGAGGTTAAAGTTAGGGCGATTCTTCGCGCGGCGAACTTTTTAAATGCTGTCCACGCATTAATCTCACCCTGGCCGAGGGTCGGGTTCTAATTAACAGGCTACGCCCCTGCGATTAACCGTTCTTGCAGGCTATTGCTCGGATAGGACGAGGAGTAGCCCTTCGAAGAAAAAGAACAGTCGTTCCGAGGGTCCCGTCAACCCCTCGCCATGATTTAACCAGCAATGATTCAATTGTTGCTGCGGAGGCGAGCTAATGGCTCAACGAAGTAATGGCTAATTGAGTTGTGACCGTGAAAAGCTGCGACTGAGAAAGCTGTCGTGCTTGCGTCGCGATGATCTTTCATTGGAAAATATTGCAACGTACTATATTGTGCTTACTGCATCGCATTCCAATCTATACTAGCATATTTATTTCAATTAATATTCCCCCGGACTTACAAGGAATACCCGGGGATAAATGCTATACTTAAACTTACTGTACTCTATGGTATTCTATACTATGCTATACTTACCGTACTGTATGCTATACTGTATTATATACTATATTATACTTGCTGTTCTGTATTATATACTATACTGTATTGGATTACTTACTTTTAAATATGCTTACTGTACTGTATGCTATATGTTAGAATGATTAAGCTAATTAATCGAGACGACTGCTCTTTTCCAAGGTTCTGGGGTAAGTGCCGTGCGGTCCAACACAATCCTCTTACCAAAAAGCAATTGTGCTTTCCCCTCCGTGGCCAGATCCTCCAAGAACAGAGTTTCATTCTTTGGCAATGCAATGACGGTTGCTTGCCGTCTCTAAACACATTTTCCATAAACAGTCAATGGCTCGACACTCGACAGCTGGGAGACCCACTGCGGTCATCAGCCGTCGTGTCGCATATCTCCAGGACTGTTTAGTCTCGCTTACCCTCCGGGCCACGCGCATCCTTGAACCCTGCCATAAATCCATCGACGGCCGACCATGGCTCGGTCGTCCCTATCCCGAATTTTCTTAAAAAGATACGTTGCGCTAACATATATTGTACTATATTATATATACTGTACTATATGCTATAGTATAGAGTATAATACTTGCTGTACTGTATTATATAGTATACTGTATTGTACTTACTGCATTGTATGCCATACTATACTATACTATGTGCTATATACTGTACTGTATTATACTTACTGTACTGTATGCAATGTTGTACTATATTATACTTACTGTACCATATGCTATTCTATACTATATTATACTTACTATACTACATGCTATACTATACTATATTATACTTACTGCATTGATGACATTAGACTATATTATACTGTAATGTACTATACTATAACTGTACGGTACTATATTATATAGTATATAACATAGTATACAGTACAGTATAGTGAAGTCAATTCTACCGTTCGAGCGGAAAACGCCGAATTCGGGAAGAAGCTGGCCGTGTCCCGTGCGGAAACGCAAAATTCCGGAGAAGGCTTAAATGTCCGAGGTTCGCGTAAGGGACCACAAGCCGCACAATTGGGCGCGGTGGACCGCAAGCGGCACGCGAGACCGCACAGTGCAACGTAACGAGCCGCATTCCGAGCGTGGACCGCATAACAGGCCGCACGCGGCCCGACAGTTGCGCACCACTGCTCTCTCCGACTCTCTCGCTCTCTCTCGCTCTCTCTCTCTCTCTCTCTCTCTCTCTCTCTCTCTCTTTGGCTTTATGTATTTCTTTGTCTTACTCTGTCTGTCTCTCTAGCTTGATGTTTATCTTTCTCTCTTTGTCTTGCTCCATGTCTATCTTGTTCTCTCTCTTTCTTTCTCTCTCAAACACACAAACACCTTATCGCTTAAAAACAAAGCCACCAATTAGTCTAATATTAAGTAAGAATCGCCTCATTCCCTGCCACTCCTATATATACACATATATAATATTATAAAATAAAATAATATTATATAATAATATAGTATAAAATATTAAGAAATAAATATATAAATTGAGCCAAAGAAATATGTCTGAATTCTAAAAGGTTAATAGAACAGACTAGTAGTGACGCCTGGTGCCAGAAATTGGCGACTGAATTGAAGTCCACTAGGGAAACGCACAGTAGTACAGTCTCCCCCAAAATTTTTCCAAAATACAATTCTTAAAATTGCTTTTTAATTCGAATCTCGTCTTCCCCCTTATACTAGAATACCTCTACCTATACTATAGTCCAATACTTACATCCTATAATACTTTTAGCTAAATAAAATATTTTTATAAACAAAAGAACGATTATTCCTAAAATATTACTAAAATACAATTCTTAAAATTGCCTTTTAATTCGAATCTCGACCTCTCCCTTATACTAGAATACTTCTACCTATACTATACTAAAATTCTTACATTCTAGAATACATCTAGCTAAATAAAATCTTCTTATAAACAAACAAAAAATTATTTCTAAAATATACAAATAAAAATCATTTATTAACCCAAATTTGCAGTCTCAATCGACCAACAAAACGTTGCAAACAGACTCAAACACGTATTTTCCTTTAACACTGTCTCACAAAAGAGAGACGCTCGAATTCATTTAGGTTATGTAAAGCCTCTGTCATAGTACCAGCTGCCAATCATTTATTCAAGAATGTCGAATTTATTCAAGATAGTCTTTAAAGCCTCCGGCGGTATTGTAAAACAAAGTGTCTGCCGCTTTGACCACGGTTCGGTTTTACATATTACCATTGGTGGAGAGTGCTAATCGAATGTTCTCGGACGACGGTGTAGTATCCGTGAACGATATTGTATCAGAGAATTTAACCTGTCGACACGTAACAATGCGATTAAATTAAAACACATTCCGTGCTCCACGGCCGCGTTCATTATCCTCTGAACATATTCCGTGTATCGCGGCGTTTCAGATTTACAAGGAAAACAATGGACTTCCACTTACCAACATAACCTCTTACAATACGATTGATATCGTAACTGCGTCGATTAGAGTACTCCTTTGTTCGCACCTTTGGAGGAAGAGTCTGTTTTGTAAGTGCATTGTTGAATATTCTTTTGCAATCTATTTTATAGTATATATTATAAGTAATATATATTGTATGTAATTATATAGAATATAGAATATATATTGTATTATACAATATAGAATAGAGATTATAGTATACTAAATATATATTATACTATAGAATATAGGATACATATTATAGTATATTAAATATATACTACATCATAGAATATAGAATCTATATTATAGTATATTAAATATATATTATATGACGAAATATAGAATACATATTATTTATAATATACAATACAAAATATATTGCAAAAGAATTTTATATTCTATATAGATAATATATATTCTATCTTGCAATTTTTCAAAATATATTATCAAAAATATTTTCACACATTTTTTATTACAATTTTTATTGTTCCTAACCTAACATGCACTCTATTCTATTTAATTACTAAAAAATACCTAGCTAAATGAACTATCTAAACACTCCGGGTTAAAACTGTCCCAGCAACAGTGTTACTATGTTTAAAGCAACGAGGCAATTACTATACATTAAGACAACCATTGTCTATCATACTTTAGTCAACAATAGATCGTCGAACAAAGCTCCAGCTGCGAAATCGATCGAGTATCGATTAATCGTTCGATAAAGTACGATAAAACACGTGCGAGATAATTAGTTTCTTTTCTATCGTTCACGATAGTGCGCGCGTGTCGAGTAGATTACAATTTTAAAAAATTGTTAAAAAATAGGATCGTCGTATTTCTTTGTTGTTCAACGAAGTTTTCGTATTTACTTGGCCCGGCAGATTTTTCCGTGTCAACGGATTCGCCCCGGTTTCGAAATCCGTGCCAAAAAAGCGAAGCGGGCCGTTGCCAACCCCATGAAAAATTACGTAATCCCCGGCCGGAGTTTTATTTAATTTTGATAAAACTATTGTCGCGCGAGCGCGTTCAGATCTCAAAAGGCTGGCCGGAGATTAAAACTTCGACGACTGTTTTTCCGCAGTCCATCGATACGGACGCATTTCGATCTTCGCTGACGCTCGAATTGCCATAAACATATCGGATTACTCTGTAACCTTCCCGGCGAGATTAGAGCGAATTGGATCTTTCTGTGCTAACTGCATGTTTCTATGCGTCATTTTGCAAGAGTTATTGCTAAAGAAACGTTGTCATTGTCAACTGATATGTTGCTGTCAAAAATCACTATACAAAGAACGATTGAGATTGGAAGGATGGTTTGGTATATTGTGGATTATACAGGGGTCCCAACCTTTGGGTGACATAACCTGAATTAATAGAAAATGATGTTTGATAGAGCTTTTATTAAATAAAGTAATAGTGCAATTAATTAAGGAATTAAGAATTAATTGGTGAAGAGGAAATGTTGTTCTTATATTGATAATTTTCTTAGGAGACTTTGACAAAATGGTTAGGTATATGGGAAATATACTCAGGGGTACCAAGCTTTCGAAAACATAACCTGAACCTCTAGAAAATTAAATTCGATAAAGCTTTCATCAACTACAATAATACAATAGTTCTTTGAATTAAAAAAATCAAAAATCAATAGTTAAAGAGAAAATCTCAGTCTTTTATTGATAATTTGGTTAGAACACTCTGATTGGCCATAATAATAATTTATTTTAATTTACGAACCAGAATAATAATTTATTTTAATTTAAGAACTAGAATAATAATACCATGAATTAAAGAATCAAAAATTAGTAGCTGGAAAGAAAGTCTCAATTATTCATCCACAATTAGGTTAAAATATTTTGATTCATAAAATGAATCGACAGATCAAAAATCACTCAGCGGTACCAACCTTTGAAAAACTACACCCCTAAAGCTTTCAGCTACGGAAACTGTAACTATATCTTAAAAAATAAAGCTCCACAAAGCTTCTATCAGATAAAATGATATAGAATAGGATACAATATAGAATAATAATATTTAATTCTACGAATTAAAGAATTAAAAATCTATATAGCTAACAAAAATTAATTTCGTTCTTTCATCGATAATTAGTGCAAGCTAAAACTGACATTATTTCGACATTACTCTTGGCTTGTTTGAGGTCCACTGTTTCAACCAGCTAACTATACTAATTTTTTCCTCCGCCGTCTCTTCGAAGCTCGAGACATAAATTCACGAAGATTTACAATCTGTTTGTCAGCTGACGTAGCAAGAACTATCAGAAGGTCGAACTCTCCGGGGCGGAGAACTTTCTTTCCTCTGAGATAATCTCAAGAGAGATTAATAAAGTTTCGAAGCTTTCCCACACCGGCAAGAAAACAGCTTAAGCTGTAGTAAACCGCGCTAATTGTATTTTTTGATTTTCTATAAGCCATGGAGCCTCCATTATCCGACTTTAAAATACCTTGACATAAATGTTCAGACAAAAGAAAAACAATTGACTTATATCGACTTATATTAATATTACTATAATAATATTTTAACATTATATTAGCTTGTAATAAATAAATAAATATTTTCAGTTTTTTAGTAAAATATCCAATTTAAAAATTGCAATTACTTTTGCAACAGCCTAATAATATTTTTATTAACAATACTATAACTAATAGTATTACAAATATTTCTATTACAAATTATGTTTTAAAGAATTTTGTGGTTAGTATATGTCTTTCCAGTTTTTTAGAAAAAATATCCAATTTAAAAATTGCAATTACTTTTGCAACAGCCTAGTAATATTTTTACCAATACTATAAATAGTAATATTTCTATTACAAATTATGTTTTAAACAATTTTGAGGTTAGTATGTTTATATAATATACAATTTTAATGTTAGAGCTAAGTTAGATAGTGGTTTTAGTATACCAAAAAATCCGCAACAAGAGCAGTTAATCAAAGTGCCAGATCTGCGCGAGCAATCGCCAAGAAACAAGTGATTCCCCGGACTATGAATCACTGTGGCGGCGCCACCGTAGCGTTAACAGCCTAAACTATTGAATGAAACCGTGTCACGCCACGGCTTTCTGACCTTGTAGTATGCGCTGCGACCGCCAACTATCAGCAAGACCTTTCATTGATGTCTTTGATAAATATCTTCCAAATTACTTAATGACTAATTTTATTTCCTGTAAAAAATTTAATTATATTTTTAATGAGATAATAGTTTTTTTTTATTTTTGTTCTCTCTCTACTTTCTCTATATTTTTATATTATTATATTATAGTATTATTATATATTATACTGTTACATTACTACATTATTATGTTCTCACATTTTTACGTTCTTATTTTCTTATATTATTATATTATTACATTACTATATTGCTATATTATCATAACATATTTTTATATTCTTACATTATTATATTATAGTATCAGATAATAGACAGTTTCATTGGTAAAAGCATTCACTTAAAATACACTTAAAAATTATCACAAAATATACACAAAAATGTGATATGAGAAAATCACTTTTACAATTATTTATACAGCATTCTTTCTACAATTATACATATAAAAATATAATTAATACAGAATTGAATATTATTGTAATATTTTCAGACATGAAACCCTATAAAATTGTTTCTCTTATAATATTATAATATATTATTCAACAGTATTATCAACATCAAATTGATTATCGTAAAGGTTATGTATAACCTAAAAAACTGTATAAAATATAACAACCACCACTACCTACAATATTATATAAAACACTATAATTAATAGCAAGTTATCACTAGTCTATCATTAATCTATTATATATTAATCCACTTTGCCATAATTTATAATATAATTTCCATTCAATACTCAATCCTATTTAAAATATTTTTATATTTGGACATTTATATAGAGTTCATAAAATTTTGAACTAACCTATAGTCACTATGACTATGAAAAAACGTATGATAACACTTTTACGATGACTTCATTAAAAAATGACGATTTTTCACAATCGTTTTATCGCGCTTCTAAACAAATCACCTTCCTGATACCGTGTAATTTGTTTCGACCGGTATCTCGCATTATCAATCATTTTTTGGTTAGTTCGCCGGCTTTTGTTGTTCCGCCATCTAATCGGCAATTTATTAGAAGATATTCTTCAAACGGCAGACGCTGGTTATCCGCTCGTATCCGTCGTAAAGTCTTTTTAGTCAATTATGCCCTCTCAAAGTTCGACGGTTTAATCTCGAGTGGTTCTGGATCACGTCGTTGCAAAAGCCCCCCATGTCAACAGGATGATGTCTATCTACTATTGTCTCCGCGATCAGGTAAATTTATTTTATTCAGTGCGCCGATAATTAATTATAAACAAAAAATAGCTGTCGTCGAACGTAGAACTCTTTTTCCAAACAATTTCGATTTATGATATTTGTTTATATAGCTATTTGTTTGTATAGCTATTTGGTTATATAGCTATTTGTTTATATAGCTATTTGTTTATACAACTATTTGTTCATACAGATATTTGCTTATACAGCTATTTGTTTATATAGCTATTTGTTTATATAGCTATTTGTTTATATAGCTATTTGTTTATACAGCTATTTGTTTATACAGCTATTTGTTTATACAGCTATTTGTTTATATAGCTATTTGTTTATATAGCTATTTGTTTATATAGGGTGTCTATGTTATGTTAGGTTATGTTAGTGTCCTAGGGCGCGTTGTTTAAAGCACCGAGCAACTATTTTCATTGCCAAAATGTTAATTTTATTAACAAGCTTTTTTCGCTTTTTATTTTGACCAATTTTATTCTTCATGTAGATTATTTAACATAATGAGTGTAGTAATTAAAACACGTAGTGCAATCAGATTGCAGATACAGTGAGACCTAACCTAGACGCGAGATACAATCACAGGCATAACCTAGAGGAATGTGAATTATGTTTTTTATATTGTCTCGTTCAGTTTTTAGGTTAGTTTTGATTAATCTTCTAATGATTTTCTATTTGGAAGCTTGCAAATTATTATATTATATATTTCATTAATTTGTTGCAATATTTGGAAATTTAAACGAATGCTATATATTTCAGAAATTTATTACAGTATTTATTTTTAATTTTAAATAAATGCTATATATTTCAGAAATTGATTACAATATTTATTTATAATTCCCACTGAACGTTATATATTTCAGAAATTGATTACAATATTACTTTATAATTTTAATTAAATGCTATTTAATTTTTATTTTCTGGATGCAATTGGAGTTATTTCAAGATTAAGGTTATGTCCAGATTAGGTCAGTTATCTGTATCATTCTGCAAAAGTAAAAATTTCGTGCACCATTCGACAACGTTGCCGAGTCTTCCACGACTTTAAGCCTCTCCGTTGTAATTTCCTGCAATTGTCAAAGATTCGGAGACAGAATAATTCTTCGCATCCCGTTTCGTCGCAATCACATCCTGCCGTTGGCCCGAGATTAGATAATGTATTTATTCCATCGAAATCTCGGGTTTTTGATCGCCGACCAAAAAAAGAAAAAAGCAAAGTTGGTGCCTCTATTGTTAGCGATAACCAACAATATACATATAATGTATATATTGAGTACAATCGCGCAGTATTGCAACACTTATCAGATAACGTTTAACGAGTTCGATGGCTATCGAATACCAATAATTATGAAACATGAAAATCCTCGATTTATTGCCAAGTATTTTTTCTTTATTTTGTTGAGTTGGCTAATATGACGTAAGGTTGCAGGGGGATTCCCATAGTGGATTCCCATCGATTCCCATGGTCTCTTCATGCTATAGTGAGCTCTGAGATGTAAAAAGTGATGGTTAGAAGGCAATAATTAAATATTTGTTGTTTAATTTGCAAAATGGAGTTTTTATTTGATTTATACACAGTTAATTTTTGAGAGGTTAAATAGTGGAAGAATAAACTTTGTCTAGGGACTTTTTGCTTAGACTGTAGATGGCGTATGTGCAGTTTACGTAGACCTACGCCATTGTTTATGGTTAATTAGATAAAGTGCCGCAGGAAATAATATTATAATAACAAACAAATAAAAGACGAATAAATAAAAAATATACTGTTCTCGTATTTTGTCAATAATATTTAGTAAAAATAAATAAATATAATTTCGAAGATAAAAAACAAACTAATCTAAATTATACCAGTAAAATATTGACCATGAAGTATAAAACAAGAATTTAAGAAACAACATACTGTTTTCGTATTTTTAAGAATAATTTTAAATAAAAACAAATGAATATAATTTCAAAGTAAAAGAGCACCCTAACCTAAATTACACTATATAAATCTCGACCATAAAGTACACAACCTAAACATAAAGACACCCTGCTATGTTCACTATACAAAAATAAAGATAAAGCAGATTTCTACATTGACATTTACGTCCAAAAATCATCAAATAAATTCCCTAGAAAATGCAAATAAAAAATTGTCACTAAAATCGTCAATTAATCCGGAAATAAATTCCTTAAGGTGAATGAGAGATGACCCATAACAAACTGTAGAGAAACACTTACTATGCCTTTTAAGACAAGCTTACAACCGCCGATAAAATACTATATGTAGCGATAAGGATGGACGATCGAGGCAATTAGCCGTACGATTAAAATTATCGCACGATTCACGCCGCGAAACCGCGATAACGGGATTCCGCGTGCGGCGCGTCACCGACGCGCTGAATTCCGTCGCGCGTTTTAACAACGGCGACGTTGGCCCGGAGACGAAGCGGAGAGACACGATTAGACTGTTTGTGCCGGCAGATAACTATCGGCTGAAACTCGGGCGAAATCGAAAATTGAACGCCGCGAGATCACGTGGTGCACGATTTTCGGATATTGGCTGCGGCAAATGAGGCCGCGGGTTTCGGTACGCGCGTGTCCCGCGCCGAGCGACGAACTTTACGCCGGCACGGCCAATTAAATCCAATCGAGACCGTTTGATCCCGCCACGTCCCGTTGTGCGTTTACGATTACGCGAATCGGTTTCTATTGGAGCGCGTCCCACGCTTTTTATATAATATATAAATTGATATAATCGAAGCAAAGATTCGAACAGCGATTTTTCGAAATTCATTAATTTTCTAACTTTGGGCAAGCTTTTACGAAAATTATTGAAAGCGATAGATGTAGCATTGTTTCCATGGCGAGCATAATCAGTTGTAGCGTGACCCAGATTTCGAGTACCACCATCTGCAGTTTTGCAAGTTATGCGAATTTTAAGAATTTAATGAAGACAGATGATTTTTGGTTTGAGACAATTTTTGATGGTTTGCAGTTAGGTGTTTACAAGTGATTATTATGCAATTTGCAATATGATTTTTTAGTTATGGCAATTTAATATTGACATTTAAATGATATGGAGATTTTTAAAATATTAATAAAATAAATACTATTATTATAAATACTATAATACTATTAACTAAATACTATTACTATAAATACTGTTATTGTAAATACTACTAAACTGATTTTTTAGTTATAGCAATTTAATATTGACATTTAAATAATATAGAGATTTTAAAGACGATTTGAACATCGAAGAATAAAAATTGATATGTGAGGAATACGTAAGGAATAAATAACATTGAAATAAATAAATGGATAAATAGATACATAAATTAATAGGACATACATAGACTAGATCAGACAATAAATTATTGCCCCTCTCGCCTTACGAATTATATTATTAACAAACATTACTATTATTTTAATACAATCATAATAATAATTAGAACAGTTTCTATAAAGCAGGTCGTCCATATTTCGTTGTAATCGGTGATTTCGCGAGATTCCATCAGTCTGACACATGGACGGCAATCGTTGCAAGTCACCGTTGCGCAGATCATAGACGAACGAGGAAAAACCGTAAACGATTGCATCGCATGGTCACGGAATTGGGATTAGGCATGCTACATCCTTCAATACGGACGCATTTGATCGTTCGCTTTGTGTTTGCTATAGAGAGCTTAGAGACCGTGAGCAATGATGCCGTAAATAAAATTGGTGACAGCTGTGCAAGTGGATCGTTAATGAAAACTGTATACAGTATGTGCTTTACAAAGTAGAGAATTTGAAATGTCTGAAAATTAAGTTGACATTCTAATGTAGGAAAATTATAATTTAGGTGAATTTTAATTGAACTCTAATTGAACTTTTAATTGAACTTTAGGTAAATTTTAATATAGCAAAATTTTAATTTGGGTAAATTTTAATTTAGCTCAATTTTAATTTAGGTAAATTTTAATATAGCAAAATTTTTATTTGGGTAAATTTTAATTTAGCTCAATTTTAATTTAGCTCAATTTTAATTTGGGTAAATTTTAATATCACAAAATTTTAATATAGCAAAATTGTCCTAAATCTAGCCGTACTAAACTAAAAAGACACCCTTAACCATAAATATAAGAACAAATATTTGATAATAATTACCAGTGATAACACGTATAAAGAACAATTATTCAGAGTAACAACTTTTGACAAAATATTTCAAGGTCGTCGCAATCGACAATATTATAAATAAAATAAGTTATTTTACAGATAATTAAAAATTAGTTTACTGACTAACGAAGCTATATAGAAGACGAGAATCCTACTTTTTGCGCTAGCTACGTGACCACCGAATTAATCAACAATTTTTCGAGCATAAGCAAGAACGGCCAGGGCCGTATCAATTGTCGACGATTTCCGCGATATCGTCTACGCAAATATCATGATTGTAATTTACCGTCAATTAGAAGCTATTGGTCACTTGACTCGCTTGACCCGGCCGCAAATTATACGTATTATATAATATATTCTACACATGCTCGCGTATATAGTATTCTATAGGCGCGTTAGCAACGCATCTATATAGACGTGGGGATGTGTATGTGTGTGTACGTGGACGAAAATAGCTCGATGCCAGATACAAATCAATAACCCCCAGCGATCCGATATAATATAATTTAGTAATGCGGTTGTATGAGACAATCTATATTGGTGGCGGCGCCAAAACGGTCCGCGGGTAAACATCCCACACTTTTTCGCTATTACCCTCGGAGGGGGCCGCACCGCCGCAGCTCCAATTCCGACCGGTCAAAAGTCGAATATCGTTGCCGCGATAATTTCTCACAGTGATCGCTGTTTAAACGGTTCGTTTAATGGAACGGCTCGCTTCGTTGAGCACCGGGTCCCATAACCCTTTACACATTAATTGTTACCTCAGCAATTCTTATTGTACTACTCCATTGAAATTTTTATCATAATTATTGTACAACCTTTGTTTCAATTTTTATTATCATTATTTTTATTGTATAAGTGCGTTAGAACCTTTATTATTATTTTTTTATTGTGTTACTGTATTAGAATATTTATTATTATTTTTTGTATTGTGTTACTGTATTAGAATATTTATTATTATTTTTTGTATTGTGTTACTGTATTAGAATATTTATTATTATTTTTTGTATTGTATAAATGCTGTTACTAGCCGAGGGGCACTGCACACGTGGCCGGAGGTTAGATTTGCCTCGTAACTTCGAAAGAAATATTAATTGATACATCTCGAGCGGCAGAGGTGTATCTTTGTGAGATCGTTACCAACAACTGACTCGAACTGGGAGATGGAATGAAATAAGCTTGTACACTGAATTGAAAGTAAAACTAATATAATTTAACAACTTCAATCTATTACAGGTGTATGAGTGTAGTGTAAGATTCGCGATGGTCCTAAGACACGCTCCCTGGTTTACGCACCAAGTCGGCGGGGGTTAACTATTGCTCGAAGGAGAACTCGGCTCGATCTTGCTACGTCTCGCGTCGCGATTTGATTTAAAACTGCCCGATGAGAAGAAAAATCTTTTCCCTTTTATATTCGGCTGAACTAGAATATTTGGTGGTGGGGACTGGGCCTACGTGACCAGATCATCCCGCGGATGATACAGTGACATGTGGTCCCAGCCCTTAAACTGGCGTCCGTTAGAAGACTAAACATTTTTGATGATTGAATCGTGGGGGCCTCCACCGCGGATGATACAGTGACATGTGGTTCCAGCCCTTAAACTGACTTCCGTTAGAAGACTAAACATTTTTGATGTTTGAATCATGGGGGCCTACACCGCGGATGATACAGTGACTCGGAAACAGGTGGTCCCAGCCCTTAGGCTGGCGTTCGTCGGAAGACTAAACATTTTTATATTATGATCGCGGAACCGTCCTCCCGGCCGACGTTAGCTAGCGTAAACCCTCAAGAAGGAGCAGAAAAAACGTCGGGAGTAATCTCCGTACGTAACAATGCATTGCAATATTAATTATAATTATTTTTAGTATATAAATGCATTAGAATATTTATTTTTTTTTTATTGTATAAATGCATTGCAATATTTATTATTATTATTCTTATCGTATAAATGCTTTGTGAAGTTTAGATTATTATTTCTATTATATATATATGCATCACAAATTCTATCATTATAATCTTTATTGTATAAATGCATCAGAGGCTTTAAACATTGCACAGCATATTATTTTTTGCAGCTGCCATAATTAATGTCATTATTATCGTAAAAATAATATTAAAATTACATCATAACTTACAGACCACCCTATATATTTGATCGCTGGTTTCCATACGAGCCACGTATCGTGATTAGAAGGCCGCCTAAACAATTGCATTAACCTGTTTAAGAATTTTGATGAGCAGAGTGAGAGAGAAAGAGAGGGGGAAGAGAGAGAGAGAGAGAGAGAGAGAAGTGATTATAATTTCTAGTCAGTTGGACGGTAGTGCGGAGATTATAACATTAGATATAATTATATAATATTGTAACATGCAGCGCTTGTTATACATATAATACACGTGGGGCACCGGCTAATTGAATTTCTCGAATAACGAAATTCGTTGCATAGCCATATAATCATCTCTCTCTCTCTCTCTCTCTCTCTCTAACCACAAATATACAAAAACGTAACTATTTCGTAATAAACGCATTCGATGCACTCGAATATACAAATATCGTCGACCAATATTATTCGTGTAAATATTCTCACTGCAAATGTTTATTTATTGATAAACCGAAGGCAGTTATTAATCGATTCAGTGGGAAGCGGTTGTAAAATTGTATTTGTGGTGTTCCATGCTCTTAACCCTTTTTACAGACTTGTTACTGAACTCAATTTTTAATTCTCTTAATACTATCGTCATTGAATTTTTTTAATTCTTAGCTCTTAGTTCACTCGATTCTATTGTCTGTCAACTCTCAACTCGTAGAACACAGCACTCAGCTCTCCAGTCTCTCAACTCTTCTAACTATAAAATCTCAGTTCACAGAATTCGACACTCAGCTCTCAATCTACTCAGCTCTCCAATCTATCAACTCTGAACTCATAGAACTGAGCACTCAACTCTCAATCCTCTCAACTATCTCATCTATTAACTATCAATTCGCAACACTCGGCACTCAACTCTCAATTTTCTCAGTTCTCAATTCTCTCAACTCTTTAACCTATTAACTATGAAGTCACAGCTCTCTGCACTCAACTCTCAATTCTCTCAGCTCTCCAATCTATTAACTATGAACTCACAGTACTCAGCACTCAACTCACCATTCTCTCATCTGTTAATTCGCTCAGCTTTCAATTCACTTAGCTCTCGCATCTTGCAACTGTCCCATCGATTAACTATCAACTCATAGCACCCAGCACTCAGCCCTCAAGGCTCTCAGCTCTCCCATCTCTCATCTCTCAACTCTCAACTCGCAGCACTCACCACTCACCACTTAACTCTCACTTCCTTAAATTCTCAGCTTCCAATTCTTATCTCTCAACTCTCGACTCTCGATTCTCAACTCTCAACTCTCAGCTCACAGCTGTCAATTTCCCCACTGGTTTTCCAGACACTCTAGCCTTCTCATTAAGAACAAGTCTATGCTCGAATCTCTCCAACATTTAAAACAGTTCCACCATAAATAAAACAAACATGTTTTATTAAACATAAATAAAACACTCTCGTACTCCTGCGAGACAGCAAAAAGGCTCGGCTCTGACCCGTTTGAGACAGGTTCGCGATTATTAAAACCGCGCGCACAGCGTTTCAGCGTCGGTTCAAACTAAATTAATTAAAATCTCAATACGTTCGAATAATTCGCGCTCGTAGAATAACGGGGTCGCGCGTGCAATTCTTTTTTATTCCCCAACATTTCTGTTTCTATATTCTTGTTATTCCCGAACTATTATCCGTCGGTTCGACGGCCAACACCGTCGCGCTCGTCGCGGCGACGCATTGTTCGCTTAAAAACCGTGTCGCGACTTCGATGTTTCAACAAAAACCGCGGCAGATCGTTTTCAATAGAGCTTCATTCTCACCTCTCCGATGCGAATTATGTTTTAAACAGACGTCAATTAAATTTTCCGTCATGCCCCGTCGTCATTCGTCGTACGTGCCGAATCCGACGAACCGGAGCAGTACGAATAAATAAATCGTTTCGCAATGACACGATTTTCTTTCTGTTCAGGTTTTCCTTGTTCGTGGGACGATTGCTGCGAGAAAAAGGACTCCGTTTAAAATTGTTTACACATTCCGACGATTCCACGGCCTGTTTTCTATATCTATCTTGAATTCTACAGGGTGTTCCACAAAAATTAATATATTGTATATATTGCAATAACTTTATTATAATGTGATAATATTAAGTTATTATATATTATAATAATATATATTATATATTATAATATCTTGAATTCTACAGGGTGTTCCACAAAAATTGTTATATATATACATATATATAACAATAACTTTATTATAATGTTATAATATTAAGTTATAATAGTTATAATAATAATGTTGCTCAAGAAACAAATTTTCATAACCTTAACATAGCCTTAACAAATTTATTAAAATAAATTTTCAAAATTATATCCCACTTCTATAATTTAACATTGGCGATATAATAAAATAATAAAAATATATAATCCAATTAAAAAAAATATAGCTAACCTATAAATCTCAAAAAGTATAATCTCTAAAAATAAATTATTTCTACTGAAACATGTAACCCTTTAAACCACACAATTTCTTCCTCTACCATTTTTTAATATCATTAACAATAACAAAAATATCGCCGTAGTTTATTACAATAAATATGGAGCAGTTTAAATGTAACACCCTGTATATCTTAATCCTATCTTTAGATCCTATCTGATGCTCGCTATAAGCAATTCACTATCTATACGTTTTACCTGTACCGCGTAAGACAGCCTTGGACTAATGGTACAGAAACCTGTGGATCGTCCTGCGCAACCATAAACGACGCGCTACCAACAGGATTACAAATTCGCCGCCAGCGTAGATGCCACGGTGATGATTCTCCTACGAAAAGTACTAATAAAACTCGCTCGGAAACCCCATTTTTACGTAACGGAAATTGCAATCGCCGAGGTTTCGTAATTCATTCGCCTATGTTCATTCATCCAGATCACGTTACACACGTCCAGGTTTAAGGTTATGGTATCAAATTGATAATCGTAATTTTCTTGTTATAACTATTATTTGTAGTTATTTTATTGATTATGAGGTTTGTTGTTGAATTTTTAATGTACTGAGATTTTGTTACTTTTGCTTTAATTATATTATTATACTATACTATATAATATTATATTATTTTAGTATTATACTTTACTATACTATATTATATTATATTATTTTATTTTAGTATTATATTGTACTGTACTATATTATATTATATTATTTTAGTATCATACTGTGCTGTACTATATTACATTATATTATATTATTTTAGTATCATACTGTACTGTACTATACTATACTATATTGTATTATATTATTTTACTATCATACTGCACTATACTATATTATATTATATCATTCTGGTATTATACTGTACTATACTATATTATATTATATTATTTAAGTATTATATTGTACTATACCATATTATATTATATTATTACTACTACTGCTACTACTATTATTATTATTGTACATAATTTCCTTATTTACACAGTTTAAAAATTAATTATGATTATAATGATGATACAAAATAATATCACCAACATACAGTAATTTTAATACTCATATAATTAATCGATTTACATTTATATAACGTTAAACTAATTTTTAACTCTATAATTAATAAAACTACTGTACAATAATAACAATAATTAACCACTCAAGTAACAAAATTCTTACAAACAAAAACTGTAACAATAATATTCCTATCAACAATTACACACACCTAAAAATAACATTAAACAATTATTTAACCATACAATAAATATTCATGTAAATAAACATTTAAACAAACACCCAAACAACAATACCAACCTAAACTAACATAAAAATAATATCCCCATACCAAAAACTCTGCGATCCCATATTACCCCATGACTTTGACCACATAGACACCATGAACCTAATATTGTCCAGAAAAACCCGTCACTCAGCCCGGCGCTCGATTTTCGCATAAATCAGAAATTGCAAAAAGACGTTCGCCTGTCATCTGAAACCGCTCGCAGTCTGATCGGCCTGAACGAGAGAGGGGAGATTTTTGCAGAGTAAGAGTGAGAGGGGGGAGAGCGGCGGTTGCAACAGAGAATTATACATAGGTTCGACAGGCACGAGCAACCCATTTGCGGTCGGTGACGCCGCGAAGCGACGAGTATCGACGGGCGATCGTCGTGCACAGCAGGGGGACACACACGTTGTGTAGCCAGGTGGCCGGGTACAGTGATAGTCCGCGCGCGGGTTCTCCTTTCACTCGCGATACCATTCGAACAAACGGTTCGATTTGGCCGAGACCTTCGACGGTAGTCGGTCAGTCGTCCCGAGGAAATCGAGCGGAGTACTAGCAGTGTTAGAGCGGCGCTTCTGCGAGCCGCGCGTGGGACATCGACGCTTGTTCTATCGGTTGTGTGCGGCTATAGATCGATCCTCGGGCCGTGTGGATCCAAGAACCGTGGAACCGATGACAACGCCGGCACGGAAGAGGTGCGAGAGAGGAACGAGCGAAGCTGCCGTTGCTAGTTCAAGGCCGGAGCCGTGAAAAGCTGGGGTCGCCGGGGATAGGGCAGAAGAATTTTCGGCTGTTTTACCTGCTGCTGCAACGCTCTGTCGGGCGACTAGGGAAATTAACGCGAGAACAGGTACGTCCACATCTCATCCTCCCAGTTCTGCCTACGGCTAATCGTTTCTCCGACGACTTGCGATGGTATGCAATTCTTTGGCGGTGTTTCTGGGCAATGGTATAGTTAATGGTGTGGCGAATATACTCGTCGAGATGGAATAACGATGATTTTTTGATGAGTATAGTCTTTGGAGAGAAATAGTGGAATTTGGGGTTTAAGGAGCATACTTGTTGAAGAGATATGAGGAAATTTGAGGTGCGACAAGTATATACGTCAGTGAGAAATGGTGGTAGTTTTTGGAGAGTAGTTTATGGTTGTTGTAGAGAAGTAGCGATATTTTGTGTTACTAATATACTTGTTACGAAGAAGGGACGATATTCTGTGTTATGACGAATATACTCGTCAGGAAGAAGTAATGACATTTATGTAGCGTCGATTATACTTGTCACACAGAAATGGCAATATTTTTGGTTACAAGTATAGTCGTTACAGAGAAATGGTGGCATCTTCTGTTGCGACGAGTATATTCGTCGGGAAAATATAGTGACGAAATTTTGTGTTGCAATGAACATACTTGTCACACAGAAATGACAATACTTTCTATCACAACAAGTATTCCTTTCACGAAGAAATGATGAGATTGTGTAATATGACGAGTATACTCGTCAGAAAAAAATAGTGACGATATTTTCTGTTGCAATGAATATGTATACTCTTCACAAAAAAATGGCAATATTTTATGATACCACAAGTATACTTGTCACAAAGAAGTGACTACATTTTGTGTTATAACGAGTATACTCGTCATGAAAAAATCGTGGTATCTCCTGTTGCGATGAGTATACTCGTCAGCAAGAAGTGACGACATTTTCAGTTGTGTCGAATATACTCGTCACATCAAAATGGCAATATTTTCTATTAGAATAATTACATTTGTCACGAAGAAGTGACTATATTCTGTGTTATGACGAATATACTCGTTACGAAGATATTATGGCATCTTCTTTTTCGACGAGTATAGTTGTCACAAAGAAATAACATTTTGTCTTGTGTCGAATATACTTGTCACATAGAAATAGCAATATTTTCTGTTACAAGAATTATATTTGTCACGAAGAAATGACTATATTCTGTGTTACAACAAGTATACTCATCAGGAAGTTGTAGTAATATTTTCTGCTGCGACGAGTATACTCTTTACAAAGAAATCATGACATTTTCTAATATAATGAATATACTCATCACTCAAAAAATAACAATATCTTATATTACAAGTATACTTATCAAAAACCAACAGCTAATTAAGTTCAGTAAAGAAATAAATATTAAAAATAAAACTAAACAATAAAACAACCATTCCACTGTAACATAACGTTCAAAAACATTAAAGGAACAGCTAATGAAATAAATAAGTATGAATAATATCATTATCAATATGTACGAATATTTTCATTATCAACAAATTATTAATACTGACATCGCAAATAATTATTAATAATTCAAAAAATCCTATCTCGATCACCCAAAATAATATTCTATATACAAAGAAAGATTATTCTCAATTCCAGTTATTAGTATCACTTATCTTGAAAAATAAAAATTGTGCTCAGCTTTCGTTACCAGCAACAATTTATTTTTAATGTTGGTTATTCCAATGAGTTGGCAATAATATAGTGTTGAAATTCTCGCAATATTATTACGATCCCGTGTTTTGTCGTTGATGTTCCTTGCTGATGTAAAAAATCTGCCTGTCTGGTTATCAGCGATGAGAATTCTGCTTAGGTCACTCGTAATAGTCATAATCAATGACGACGTACATTTCATTTCGTTCGGTTGCAACAGCTGCGGACGGACGAAAGTTATTTTAATTTGTCCGGTCGATTATCAGTACAGGAAATACTATTTTATGATATGGTAAATTCATAAATAATTTATTTTGTGATCCTAAATTAATAAATAATATATTTGTTGATACTGAATTAATAAATAATATATTCTATGATACTAAATTAATAAATAATATATTCTATGATACTAAATTAACAAATACTATATTTTATAATACTAAATTAATAAATAATATATTTTATGATACTAAATTAATAAATAATATGTTTCATAATACCAAATTTATAAATAATATATATTACGATACTAAATTAATAAATAATATGTTTCATAATACTAAATTTATAAATAATATATATTATAACACGCAAAATTAATAAATAATATATTTTACGATATTAAATTAATAATAAATTTTATAACATTTGTCGAAAATATGGCCGAAATTGTTGCACGTTTAAACTGAAAAACCGGAAGACACTTTGCCATATTTTCAACACGCCGAAATAATTTTCAAACGAACGAAACATCTATGCGGCTTTTGTGCCGGTCGCAATTAAACAAATTTTTATTTGCATGACAATCCACGGTCCAATTATAACAATTATGCTCCCCGATCTAAGGATACTGAAACATTGCACTATTGTACGACGCGGTAATATTTTACTCGGACATTTTACAATTAATTAATAGACCCCGAATTTCATACATTTTATTTATATTTCGTACATTAGTGAAATATAAAATTATATAAGGAGAATTTAATTTATCAAAATTATTAAATAATTAAACATTTGTTTTTACTTGCTTTATATTCCTTTTTCGATCATTTATATTTTACATAACAATCCATGGCCTGATACTTGAATTATTATATTTATATTACTTAAATAATTATTTCGGGTAGTTCGCATAATCGAGGTTCCAGTATGCTACTCTTTCCATGAAAAGAGATAACGTTGCATCAGTTGCACAGTTTTCTAGTTCGCATTAAAAATCATCGCGTTTCCTTGTAAAATGTGGCAACTAATGTAGCAACAGCTACAGTTCCATGAATAATAATAATTATAAATTAGTTGAAGATAAGATAAGGAATGGCAAGCGAAATTGGCATTTGCTGAAGCAGTAATTTTGTCGAGTGGTTCTGCTCGTTAACAGAAGATTTTATCAGTTTGAAATAGTTTCAAAATTGCCATGATGTAATATAATAATTAAAACAGTCGAGAGAAATATGTATGCAATTTTTATTGTGATTGGTTAACAATATCATTAAAAATATTAACGATGTTAATATCGATATACTGTAGAATTGAATAGGAATACTTGCTGTAGTACTACTTTGCTATTTGAGACGTATCACGTAGTATACTCTCACTCGTTTATATGAGAGTCCCAGGGCGTCACGTGGCTTACCCCTACTCCGCGGTATAGCAGACCCAGCGCGTCAAGTGGTCTACTCCCAATCGTCGACACGCGAGTCCCATCGCATCACGTGGTCTGCACCACTTCGCTATACGAAAGTCCCAAGGCGTCACGTGGCCCATTCTGACTCTTCCACACGTGAGTCCCAACGCATCACGTGGCCCATTCTACCACGCATGAGTCCCAGCGCGTCACGTGGCCTATCCTCACTCTTCCAAGCGTGAGACCCAACGCGTCACGTGGTCCATTCCCACTCTTCCACGCGTGAGTCCCAGCGCGTCACGCGACTTACTCTCACTCCTCCTCACGCTTGAGTCCCAACGCATCACAAGGCCTACTCCCATTCCTTCTCGCACGAGTCCCAACGCATCACGTGGCCTACCCCCACGCCTTCAACCTAGATAACTTCTTCCTCCGCAGAATGACTTAACTCTTCGCAGTGAAAGAAAGAGAGAAAAAGAGCAAGAGAATACAAGAAAAATCCAAAAAGAACTAAAGAGCGAAGGAGAGAAAAAAGAGAAAAGAGTCTATATATTGTTACGGTGATATATGAGAGCGAGAGAGAGAGAGAAGGGGGGGGTCGGAGAGATTGCACGTATCTGTATCGGTTTCGTTTACGGCAAGCTTGAACCCGTCACCCGATCTCTTGCGGCCGAACGAAATTCGACAGGTGAGCGAAGCGAAACCGCGGAACAATTTGCCCGTAAATCGTGATCTAATGAAACTCAGATGAAACGTTTCAGATATATACATATATATACATACATACATATATAAATTGAGCCCCTTCATTCGTCGGCCCACCAGGAAATCAGATTACTCGGTGTTGTTATTAGAAAACGTCCGAAACCCGCGGTTCCACGATTTACACCTCCGCGTATCGGGTCGATCGTAAATTTTCCGGCATTCGCGGGGGACCCTCCCCCCGTTTCTGCATTTATGGCCCGTAAACGTCCCCAGAAAACTGTAAACTTCCCCCCCTCGGCCGCTCTCGATAACATCTAATCGAATTTGAACCGCGACGAACGCCTTTTAATCTTCGCGCGTCTGGCGGACACGGTGAATTAAATTGATAAACGATTGATGAAATTAACGGGATGAACAGGATGAATATAATGAACATAGTGAACGTAATTAGTAGGATGAACAGAATGAACACAATGAATATAATGAATATGATGAACACAATGAATATAATGAACACGATGAACATAATGAATTTAATGAACGCGATGAACAAAATGAATATAATGAACACGATGAACGAAATTAATATAATGAACGGGATGAACACAATGAACACAATGAACACGATGAACATACAGTGGACATAGTGAACACGGTGAACACATTAAACATAGTGAACACATCAGACATATAGTATATTATGAGTACAGTCAATACAATGAACACAGTGGACATGATGAATACAATGGACACCATGAACACAATGAACACGATGAACATAGTGGCTACAGTGAACATACTTAACACAGTAAATATACTTAACACAGTGAACAGATTGAACTTGTTGAACACATTGACCACAGTGAAAATATTGACCTCGTTGAACATATTAAATACACTGTACACATTGAACACTCTGAACCTACTAAACACCATGAACACATTGCACGCAATGAATCCTTTGAACACAGTGAACAAAACAAACAAAATATCCACTAAAAACACCCAAATAATCAAACACCTAACTCTTCAATCTTTCAACACCTTCTAAATCAAGAAATCCCAAAAACCGTAATAATAAACTCCCACCAAATTAATCACCCCATACAATATAAAAGCACTCTCACAGATATTCTCTAGCCGCGAAGTCGTTTCACCGTAGCTTGAACCGGCAAAAGTGTTTCGATGTAAAAAAAAAATGGTTGGCGCCGACAGGGATTCGCAATATATATTCCCGTGAAACTAGCCGTCAAATCGAAATCGATTCGGGGCTCCTCGTCGTCGTCTCCGTCGTCGTCGGCTGCTGGTGCCGTAGGAACCGGTGAAAACGGGGACGGCGAAATACGAAAGTCATTGACACGTTTCTGTACGTGTACGGTTGCACACGATGCGCGCACGGCGAACGCCGCTGACAGCTTTCCTAAGCGGAATACTTTGCGAGTGTTCAGGTCGGAGACAGGAGAGTTCCTTGAACTTCTCCGGGCTTCTATCGCGGCCCCCCGGGCGAATTTTCGATTTCGCGTGTCCGACGGCCGCGGCGCGCCACTTCCGGTAGAAGAGACGATTCCATCCTCCTCCTTCCCTGCTCTCCGCGGTTATGGAAAGGGCCGAAGAGGAGGCTGGACAAATGTATAGTGTAGAAATGGAATTGAGAACCACGGGATCTGATGGCGACGACTGCCACAGATTAACTTGTGAATAAGGAAGACACCGTTTATCTCGAGTGTCAATCGTTTATCCTCGGTGGACAAACCTGCTTTGATCGTTTGCCACGAGCGTTTGACGCCTCCGTAAGGAACCTGGCTCGAGGAGAGTGTGCGTGGTGTTGGGCGAATTTTTTGGGGTCCTGGGTGATTCAGGTGTTCGATATTATTTTAGAGAATTTATATAAAATTGTTTTATCATTTTATAGAATTTATACAAAATTGTTTGATATAATTTTATAGAATTTATACAAAATACTTTTATAATTGTATAATTTATATAAAGTTCTGTGGTACTGTAGAAATGTTAAGTGAGTTTTGTAGTGTTTTGTCGAATATTTTGGATGATTATTATGGGATTTTGTATAATTTAAAACTACCCTTATGGAATTAGAGAAAATTATGAATTGTATAGAATTGTGTAAAATTATTGTGGAGTCCAGAAAATTGTTTAATATTTTATTGAAGTTTTATAAAATTGTTAAATATTTTATATGCTTTCTACGAGATTAAATAAAATTTTAAACAACCCTTATGGAATTGTATTTAATTATGAATGGTATAAAATGGTGTACAATTTTTATGATTCGTAGGAGATTGATCAAATTTTATACGAGGTTTTTACATTCGTTTAATATTTTATATAGCTTTTGCGAGACTGTGTAAAATTTTTAACAACCCTTGTGGCATTGTAGAAAACTGTAGAAAATTCGTATGAAGTCTTTAAAATTATACAGACTTTAAGTAAATTTAATTAAATTGCCTGATATTTTAGATATCTCCTTTGAAATTATATGCAATTTATAAAAATAACCTTTATAGAATTGTATAAAATTATGGATTATAAATCTATTAATTTTAGATTATAAATCTAAAAAATTATCGATTACCGTTAACGCGACGGAAAGCACGACGATCGCGCGACGTTTTGTTGCGTGGCGCTTGTTGCAAAACATGCGGAAAAGTGTCCTCGTGCTCGGCGGAGCGAACGAGGTCGTCGGAAACGATGCAGAACCGTGATAAGGACAGTCCGTCTCGGCGATTCGTAATCAGACGGAAGCCGTGGTCCCGTGAATACGGGAACGGATCAATCTATCTGGCTCGAGTCCGTCATCGCCTGGCACGTGGTCCGAGAACAATGCATTATCATCTTCATGACGAAACATTTTTTTTAGGTGACATAGAAGACATTTAAGTCTAGTAGGAAATTGTAGGTTTTGGGATGAAGGCTGGGTCAAATTGACCCCCAGAGTCTTTTATTTGGAGTGATAACTTTAAAGAGTAAATTTAGATGGATTAATTGTATTGTTTAATTCTGCTATTTGGTAGTTTCGAATTTGTATTTTTATAGAAGGTTTTGTGGTTACTGTATATATTTGTGTAATTTGTATAATAATTATATAAATATTGTAAATGTATATATAGAATTTTATAAAGTTGTATAGAATTGTAGAAAGCTTATTTACATATAATATACTATATAGAATGTATAGTGTAGTCTACATAATATTGCATACTACAATATATGTATACTATAATGTACAATGTGGCACATACGATATTACATGCTATGTACTATTTTGTGTAGTGTGCAACATTTACAATATCTTATAATTTATTAATGCACGTTTCTTCATCAAAATTAATATAATTTATGGGTGCAATTTAATTAATAGAATATGAATACAATAAGGAGATAATGGTGCCCTCTAGACTTCCACATGCGCATTAACAATCGACTTACAATATTACCGACATAACATCGCTATTAATACTTAAAAAAATTTTAGTGCATTCCTTAAACACCGCTTAATAATCATACCGAGTCTGCAATTTTAATTCTTAGTGGATCCCATCGAAAGAAAATCCCAAAGATCGTCCAAAGATGTAAGGCAGTGGTATTGCTGATATCGCTAAACTCCTCCACAAATGTACTAACAATGGATTTAAAATATTACTGACACAATGTCGCAATTAGCTCTCGAAAAAATTCAAGAGCATTCCTTAAATACCACTTAATAATAATCTCTATACATGAACAATGGATTTACGATATTACCAACACAACATCGCAATTAACGCTCGAAAAAATTTTAGTACATCCTTTAAACACCACCTAATAATCCTATCAAATCTGCAACTATAATTCTCAGTGGATTCTTTTGAAAAAAATTCCAAATATCGTCCATTTAAAGGCAGTGCTATTTTTGGTATCTCTGCATCCCCACACATGTACTAACAATAAAATAAGAATATTACCAACACAAAATCGCAATTAGCGCTCCAAAAAATTCAAGTGCCTCCCTTAAACACCGCCCAATAATCCTACAAAGTCTGCAATAATAACTCCCAATGGGTCCCATAAAAAAATTCCCAAAGATCATTCTCCGATCAGCAGTATCGCCGTTTCTCAAGCGAAGAAGCTACCGAGAAGTGTCGACGATCAAGATCCCGATGATCCGCGGTGGATGAGCGATGGGAAATTAATGACCGTCGATATCGTAGTGGCCGCCGTACCGAGGGTACCGACGACGGAGCCCGAATAATTGCTCGTTACTCGTGCGTCAGTCCGCTTATTAAGCGTCCATATACGTATCATAGTAACCGTACCCGGCCGGTTACTAAGCTTTAAACACGCGCGCGCGCCAGTTCGTTAACCCGAAATATCGAGCAAAATCGGCGGGTTTTTTTCACGGACAAGAGGATCCTCGTTTGAAACGGCGGTGGCCGGTATGCAAATAATTATGAACGCCGGTAGCGAGCGTATATAATCAGACGGGGCTTGTAGCCAGCATCCCCTCCTCCTTCTCCCTCCCCCTCCGCCCAAACAACGTTTTCGCTTTTCCGTCCCGGAACCGGATTAAAAATGCAAAACGCGGCCAACGTATCATGCTTCAATTAAGGCGGTACCGCGCGCCATCTCAAACTCGTCGGTACCTTCGGGAGAAAGGGGTGGAAAATGACGGGGGGGGGGGGCCAAGCCCGGCCGACCCCGAAATGAAAAAATACTCGCCCCTTCGCGCTCGGGTGCGCATTTCCTCCTGAAATTCGTTAACGTCCGCTTCAACTTCGGCCGCTTGAACGTCGTCAAACGAATGGGATCATGATTACAGGGCTGCGGATATTTTCGTCGGTCTCTGTGCCGTTGCTTTCATTTTGTTACAATTCTGAAATAATAGTTTAATTTTGCGGGGATCAATTAGAATTGAGAGACAAGACGCGTAAATTGTGGAACTTCGTGCGATATATATTTATATATACCGGAAACCCTTAAGTTTAGGGGAAGGGTCAAGGTCTAGGTTTCCTCTTGGTAGTATGTAGTTATATCTAAATTAGGTCTGCTTAGCAGTGACGTCACGGGAGGTATGATTTTTTATTGTACTTTGATGTAATAGATTGGAAACTATGAAACGGGCGCCGCAACTGAGCACAGACTAAACAAAAACGCCCGTTTCATAATTTCCAGCCTGATATAAAGCTTGTTGAATGCTATAGTGAGTGAGTCATTAGTATCGATTTGCAAGGCTGAAAAGCACGTGTATAGTATAGTCATTTGTCTGTGATAATTATAGTATTTCAATGTCTAAAGTTTGTGGAGTACCATAGTGAATCAATGATTACAACTGTAATCTTATAAAAGGCTACATACTATATATATGTATAAATACAATATACATAATTTAATTATACTATACTTTTAATTTTAATTTAACCTCTCAGGCGCGACTGAATTTTCTGCAAATGAAGTTCTTCATTATTATATTACTATTTTTCTTAATATATATATTTTTTGGTATAGCTATATATATTCTTTTTTTAGTGTATTCTACATATACACTCTCACTTTCATCGTTTACTTTAATAACTAATAATAATAATTGAGCAAAGCACGAAACACCCCCGAAAGACGCTATAATAGCGCGTCGCGCCTAAGAGGTTATGTATACTATATATTATTCTTATTATTATTGTATTAGATTGGAAACTATGAAACGGACGCCGCAGCTGAGCACAAACTAAGTAAAAACGCCCGTTTCATAGCTTCCAACCTGACATAAAGCTCGTTGAGTGCTATAGTGAGACATTGGTGACGATTTGCAAGCCTGAATATTATCCAGTGTCATACGTTAACATAGTATCCAGTGTCACATTTCTCTAGTCTCTTAACCCTTTGCACTCGAAACCATTTTAAGGTTAGATCCAAAATTGCTATTTTGTCCAGCTGTTGTATAGTACCTAGTATAATTTATGCATGTGAAATCGAGTCTTGCGACTCGTGAAACTATTACACTTTTAACAGAACGGTCTTTAATAATGTCAACATTATTTTGTTAATTATATAACAATTTTCATTGGCGCTTCAGAGGCGCCACTCGAGTGCAAAGAGTTAATGTATAGTAGTGGCAACCTAACGCCGGGAAAACTAGAACCCTGTAACTACGACTGGCCCAGTAAAATGTTAACAAAAAATCTCCGTTATTTAAAAAAAGAATAAAGGCAAAGACTAAGCCAGGAGAAGAATTTACAAGGCTAAAACTCGAAAGTAATTTAAAAAGCAATTGTTTGTCTCGTATATCTGTGAGCGCATTATACCATGCGCGGAGGAGTCCGTCTTCCTTTTAAAACTGGACCGACACGGTTCACCCTTTTCTCTCGGCTCTTGTTTTGTTTTCGTCGTGGGCGACGCCGAGCGGTCTCGTAAAATCGGGTCCCAGGTACGGGTCAAACGCAGCCCGTGCTCCGGGGCATTAATATTCGATGTTGGAGAGGGGAGAAAGAGAGAGGTGAATCCGCAGACCGAGCCAAACTGCCGCCACGAGCTTGTAAATTTACATTGGAAATCGGCCGGAACGGTTCAGTTGAAACACTTCCCTGGGAAAAAGAAGTTCGCCGTGGATAAGAAGCGAGGGTTGAAACGATCCAACGACGGCGCGACGGTGCATTATAGCCGCGGCCCGCGTCGATTCGATCAATCGATCCGATCAGCCGAAACGCGAGAAACTTTGCCGGATTTTGAACCGGAAACTTTGTTAGAGGGAACTTCGCACCGATTAATCTGCCGACTGGCGGTCGAACTTCTTGCTTAATTCTCTTAATACTTCGATTCTATCTCTTGGCGATTCATTCGATGGCTCCGGACGTCGTCCGTCATCGAACGACAGCTTTCTTATTTCTACGTTTAAGTAAGGTATAAGTTCGACGGAGGAATTGTTAGAGTTAAGTTGGTCACACTGAATATTGTGCAGCACTATACTTTATCTATTTTTTTGTATCGTATCTTGCTTTTTCTATTTTTTTATTTTTGTTAGAAACGCTTGGAATATGTGTTGGAAGTTTACTTAACTTAATGAGGAAGGTAATGCTAGAAAATAATCGATAATACATTATTTAGATAGGGGAATCCTCAAATGCTACAGGTGGGAGAATTTTAGCGCGAGCTCTGTTTGGTAGATGTCATTGAGGATGTTAATTTCTATAAATTTTTAGAAGAAACTATGTATTACTTTATACCTGAAATTATTAAATAAAGTACGTAGAATATTTCTGTGCAGGTTGTAATAGTTGCTTGCTTGTATAGAGTATTCTATAAATAAAACTAGAGAGGATGTTATGCTGGAGGATTTTCAGTGTTACCAACTATATATATGGAAAAAGATTGGAGCTGAACAAAAGTTACTACCAGTGTCTAATCACAGTACCTAGTTAGTGTTAGACTTTACGAGACTATAGTTGTCGCCAGAGGCTCGCTATGGTACTCAGCAAACTTTAGACATTGAAATGCTATAATTATCACAGATAAAGTACTATACTATCCACGTACTTTTCAGCCGTACAAATCGAAACTAATGACGCACTATAGTACTCGACGAGCTTTATATCAGGCTGGAAACTATGAAACAGGCGTTTTTGTTTAGTCTATGTTCAGCTGCAGCGCCCGTTTCATGGTTTCCAACCTGCCGACAATGTTCAGCTTGAAAATTGTAAGAAGTCGCGAGCCAAAAGTATAGAAGCTCGCGAGGCAAGGGAAACAGGTAGACGCGGAAAAACTTCGTAACGAGATAAGAGGCGAAGCTGGTACGTTTCCATTGATTCGAAGCAAAAGCGCGTAGCGCGAGGAAAGAGATCGGTAAGAGGGCCGGCGGCGCAACGATGGCAACGGCCAAGAGCGAAAGAAGAAGAAGTATGGAATCCTGTCGAGTAGCAAGTTGGTCAGGGTGTTGTTTAATAAACAACGATCACGCGGAAAGTTTTGCCGTGAGTTGGCCGGGCGCCACTTTCTACGCGAACTGTATGCGTCTACGCGTTACACGGACGGCGGGGAGGGCTCGCTCGCTTGAAACTTTAATCCGCCGGCTGCGAACGGAACAATGCCGTTGAAAATCATTCGGTCGCGGGAACGTTATACCGTCCCCCGCGATCGCGCGCGCGAGCATTAATATTCCATAAGAATCGAGTTCCACGCGAAATAAGCGCGAGGAGACGCGCGACATTGTGGCCGTTGTCGTTGTTTCGCGTGAATTTACATTGGAGATCGGCTATTGCTTGGCGGCGAAGCTGAAAGGCTGCGAACAATATATCAGGACGAGTAGGCTAAATTCGCCTAAACGCGGACGATAATCGAATTTCCAATTTCGATCGAGATCGATGATATTTGTTTTACGTATTTCTGATCAGAAAGCGCAAGGATGTCTTTGAAAAGCCTTGATTTATAGTTCAGGACGTTTCTAAGACGTTATTAGGACATTCGTAGGACTTTCGAGAGGTCTTAAAGACGTATTTTAGATATTTTTAAGACGCCAATGATATATCCATAAAACTTCTATAATATTTCTTTCGAATATTCTTAAGATGTTTGAATGTCTTATAAATATCCTAGAAACGTCCTGGAAATTTCCCGTCTTCTAAACGGATGTCTCGAATGGTCTATAAACGTTCTAGAAACGTCCCAAAAATGGCATGGAAATTTTAGACATAGACATCCTTTGGACGACTAAAAGACATTTATGGGACGTTTCTAGGACGTTTTTAAGACGTCTCTAGGATTTTTTTAGAACATTTGTAAGATATTCGAAACGTCTTAAAGATGTCTGATGTATGATATTAGGGACGTATTTAAAAATTTATGAATTTCTTACGAACATCCTAGGAACGTCCTCGTAACGTCTTCAAGACGTCCCAAATGTCATACAATAGATGCCTTTAAACCGTCTCAAATGTCCTACGAAGGTCCTAGTAACGTCCTAAAAACATCCTCAATTATGAATCAAGATGTCTTAACATCATTCCAAAATATACATCCTTTAAACGTCTGAAACAAGAGCTCTTAAAAATATCCATTTTAAAGCGTGAGACGTTCAGACCCAAAACAGACCTAAAACAGACCTCTTTAAGACGTTTAATATTTATTATAAAAGTAAAAGTAGTGGACCTCTTTAAGATATCCAATATTCATTAAATAAATACCCATACCATTTAATTCAACATGATTGTCACTTTATTTTATTATTTATATTTATTTATTATTTATACGAGTAAACTGGTATTTTTACAATAACATTTTATGCTGTAAAAACAATCCGCGCCGGGGTCTGTCCAGAGTATCACTCGAGCAGCGGGCGGCCGATATGCAGGCGCCCGTGAAAAAAAAAATAAACGAGAAAAAAAACAGAATATAGCAGAGATCTTGATGAAATTGAAGTCGGCCGGCATAAAAAGATCCCGGCGCCAGGATAACGTCGACGAAAAACGCGAGCGGCGGAGCTCTATCGATCACGCGACCGCAGCTGAAGTAGTGCAACGACACTGTGTCCGGGGTATTTAAAACCGTTTAGCCGGCAACTAATTGCGCTAATAATTCCGTCGATAGAATAATAATGCCCGTCGCCTGGGTCGATCGATCGATCCCGCCGGCCGGACCGCGTTGCAATTTCTGCGTGGCTGTGCGGAACGCTGTGCGCTTTATTCCAACAGAGAAATCATCCTCGTGACCATCCTCGTTTATCTGAATTACCCAGGTTTTTATTACTCTTCATTTCTGCTCTTTTTATTACCCCTTTCCTAATTTAATAGAACTTAATATATACTTATTAATATATACTTATTTTCCTGATTTCATACAATTTTTACGCTTCCAAAAATTAACGTTAGAGTAATTGTGAAGTGATGAGTTGATTCCTGAGACAATTTAGAGCAACTTTGTTCTTTACAGAATTTTTCTACATCGCCTGGTTAAAGAGTTATTAATAAAACAGTAAGTGCCGATTTTTGAGGCAGTGAAGCTGACGCTCCGCCCTGCGACCAATGCCGCGTCGCGCCGACTGCGTGATTCAGCGTCGCAGCGCGCGTGGGCGGTGCGTCAGTGGAACATGATCTGTGGTTGGTCAGTGTTTTTCGTTAACATCTCGTTAACGAAGCCTCGTAGAAAATTTTTGTAAAGGAAAAAGTTTCTTTAAATCATTTGAAGAATCTACCCTTTTAATTTCTAACGAATATTGTCACGATATATTTATATACGCTCTTAAATAACTAATAAATGGTGCCATTATTGTTTAGCATGCTGTAGTAATAAATTTAGTGATCACGTTACTTCTGTATCATGTGACATATATTCAAGCAAAGTAAAAACCCACGACAACGTTCTTATATTATTTAATTCTTACGATATTAATTAACAAAAAGTTTTCATATTGACAAATACTGTTACCATTATTACAATTATTATTATCATTCTCCTACTGAAAAATTAAATTAATTTATCGATCATACCACGTTCCAGCATTTTTTAACAATCACGTCCCAAGATAGCGATGACAGTTTCTTTATCTCGCCACACTTCAACACTACTTCTGAATAGTTTGGTTCCGCGATAAGGTCGTCGAAGCGCGTGGAATTTTATCACGGCTTTCCGGGTCACTGTGCTATCGGTCATTCCTTCTCCTTTTTTTTCCTCTGCCGCGTGACAAAAAAAATAATCTACGAGAAAAGCACTCGAATGCACACGGATGTTTCTTGGCCGAATGCGCATTCGACTGGATGCAGATTAAGTAATTGCCGGCGATAAGAAATTAGCATGGGACCGCGGCATTACGGCTGCCTTGATCCGGATACCCAGCAAAAGTTAATCTTTAATTTATGCTAACCGTTATTACCTGGCCGACTGGCCTTTAATACTGCTACACGCGAAAGTGTTCGGGGAAATTGTTTCCTGAACGAAATGGATAATGCACCTGGTTGGAAGATAACGCTGGCCATCGTTGCGTGGGAAAAAAAATGGTGAGATGCGTTGGCTTCGATGAACGATGTATCATGATCTCGTATACTTTTCTGCGATGTTATGGGGTCCCTTGACATAGGTGACTGGCCTAAGTGCAGGCTCAAAGTATTCAGCAAGAAAAAGGTACTTTCGGCGTCCAATAAATAAATTTTGTTTTAATAAATATTGTATGATTGTTAGGATGGGGGTACAGTTATGCATAATGATGGTATAGGTCTCAAGAAATAGCCTAATTGATAGTAAATCCATCCTGGTGGCCATTTTTACTGGTTAAAATATTTTTTTTATTAATATTGTTCATAAAGTCCCTTTCATAAGAGATGATTAAATAAATTTATAAATTCGAATATTAAATTATAATAAAAATTATGGGAGGTGTTAAATAAATTCAGTATTGTTATTTTTATTATGCAGTGATTTTATTATTGTTTTTAGTGCTGCGTAAATTTAGCTTTAAATTCCTAAAATAAAAATAGCTATAAGGGGTGCTTATGGATTTGAGTAAGAATTGTTATTTATTAATAATAATGTATGAAGATATATATTTTACATGTCTCCATAAAAGTTAGTATAATTTAATAACATAATATAATTAATATAATATAAATACGAGAAGGAGATAAGGGATATCTCTAAATAAAAGAATCCACCGCACCCTAACCTAGGTACTATTTTAGTTAAATTATTAACATTGACTTCAACTAAAATAATTGTTAATTTTTCACAGTCCTAGAACGTAAATTTAACAATTTTTATGACCCACCCAAGCTCACCAACCCTAAGAACAAAATCTATTACCAATTTCCATAAATATCGTACTTAGCTAAGAATTTTGGCCAGCTATTTCAAACATCGGTCTACCTTTCCCCTGTATAATGGTCCAAAATCCCAAAATGCCGGTCAAAATGCAATTACATCGAATTATTTCATCCAATCGTGAAAAAACGCTCGTCGATGACTATACCCAGCGTAGCCTGTTACCTTCACCGTGTACTTACATCATTACCACAAACTATACCTGAACAAGTATGTACACACAATATGATTAACGAGCGGTGCTTAATGCTTCGTGACGCGATAGCATCGGAAAGAAAAGTCCGTTTCCGAACGGCCTTTTTATAATCCAACTAGAAGAACTAGCGTGGCCGCGTCCTATTGTCCTTCGACGATAAAACCACAAGGCATGCGTGCAATGTTTTATCACATATTATTATTATTATAATATGGACAGCTTGTTTGTTATTGTTTAAATTCTGTGAATACTAAACGCGATATAAGTAATGTTAGGTTATGTCAGGTTCTAGGCAATATAGTAATGTCACTTTGGAGATTAGATCAAGGAAGTATGTTACGTGAGGAGTGGGAGTAGGCAACGCATGCGCGAGAGTGTCGTACAGTGGCGTGGAGCGTCTACAGGGTGACACTTATTATACTGTATCACAGCTTTGTATTGTGTTACTATAGTACTGAGCCTAAAAATAACATAAAATTACAGTATTATATATATTAAAATATATTATTATTATTATTATAATATATTATAATATATATATTATTCAATGGAATAAAAATTTCGAAGTAAACTATATAAATTGTTCAGTTATAAATTATTCGAACCAATAAAGTCATTGCATTTTAATGCTGTATTGTTAAGGTTATGTCAAAGTTATGACAATTGTTTAAGTAAACTTATTTAGTTTACCTAAATTTATTTAATTGTTCAGTTATTAATTATTCAGACCAACAAAGTCATCGTATTTTACTTAGCTATATTATCATCCATAAAAAGAAGAGAGAAAACGTAATATAATGTCCACTCAGTAGACTCGCCACGTGGTTCTGCGCATGCGTCATTTACCCCCACTCCTCGCGTAGCTTATTCTCCTGTAAACAGTAGGTCAGACGCTATACTGATCCTAGAGTATGCTATCTTTCCATCGAGTATGCTATCTTCGCGTCGAGAAACGCATCAGGAACCAAATCGTTGCTCATTCCGTCGTCGACGAGCGGCGACGTCAGGGCGACGGAGAATTAAATCTCGTCGATCGGCTCGCCAGGCGGAAGCCGACGGGAAAACTTGTACGAATCCGAAACAATTCCAACTTCGCGGGGCACCTTCATTATGCCTGACCTTGTTCCGGAGTTGCCGGCGTTCTTTGCAACAACTCCGTGCGCGCGCTCAAGCCCGGTGAGCTATATTTACGAGTTGTCGTATCTCGCGCGGGAAGCGTATCACCGTACACACGTGCTCTTTTATACGTAAACGAGGTACCGTCACGTCCCAGCGAGATAAGACGGCGGCGACCGCGTTGAATTTTTGTTAAAATACCGCTGAACTGCTCGCTCGTTCGGATGACAGGTGAGGTAAAACGAATTACGAAATGTAAATTTAACCGTACGAGATAACTTTTCGTTTTTGAGGAACGACTTAGGTAGCAAAAGTGTTAAAATATCGTTGAACTTTTCGCTCGTTTGGATGACAGACGTGGTAACATGAATTGCCACATGTAAATTTAACCGTACAGGATAAATTTTCGTTTCTGAGAAACGATTCTGCTAGCAGAAAGTGTTAAAATATCGCTTAACTGTTCGCCCGTTCGGATGACAAACGAGGTAAGACGAATTCCCACATGTAAATTTAACCGTGCGGAACAAATTTTCGTTTTCTAGAAACGACGTGAGCAAAGAAAGGTAATAAATAGAACAAGTAAGATAGATGCAGTCAATTGAGTATCGACAGAAAATGTTCGGTGTTTAAATAAATGCAGTAACGAATAAACAATAGAGCAATGAGTGATTAGCAATAAAAAGCTTTGTAATCGTAGCGGCAATGGATAGCTGAGATTCTTCCGGTTAAAATGAGTCCAAACATGATATAGGTCGGAGTAATGTAAGCTAATCTCGACTGACGAGCAATCTACAGGGTGGGCAAAATAAATCGATCAATTCGAATATTTCACTTCTTATTAATCACTTGAAAGAATAGGTGGAAAATATTCTGATAACTAATACGAAGTTATTTCATGGATGTTTAGTCCAGTAATTAAACTATAATAATATAAATATATACAGTGTGATCCAAAAAAGTTATGCTATAATACTCGTCGATAAATTAAAATAAAAAAAAGCGTTAGGAAAATAAGTTTAGCTTTAAAGCATTTTTAATTTTCAAGAATATTATATATTATTATTAATTACTACGGATCTGTTTCGAATTTTCCACCCGGTACATCTCAAATATTTCTCTCGTCAAGATTGCCGAAAATGTTTTTCGTTTCGTGAACGCGGCGCCCGCGTATCTCCAGTCGCGAATAAAAGCCTAGATTCCTCGGCCAATATTTTCACTCTGTATTTGCTGTATAATACGGCGACTCCGGTATCGCCACCCGTCAATAAATTAAAAGTCTCGCGACCAGCCTGATAATTAGAACGACCTCCCATTGTCTCTCTCTCCGTCGGCGCGTACATCACTCCGATAACGCTCACCCCCGTCGTTATCTATTCCTCCCGGCGTTCCTTTTCAATACAACAACCGGTTTCCGCAATCTCGATGGAACTTCTCCAACACTTGACCCACTAAAACGCACGATGTTTATATCGGCGGTGGAGCCGCACAAACAGGTGCTACGAAGGACGAGAATCGCGTGGGAACCCTCGCCATCCCTGGATTAGCATAACGATGACTATGGTGGTCGGATTTCGGGTCGTAGGAGCGCGAGTGTGTCCCGTGGTGTGTGGGGATTTGCGAAATGGGGCGACTCACGTGACGTGTGGGGACTGGGGAAGTGGAGCGTCCCACGTGATGAGCCGGGACTCGCGGAGTGTCACATGACGCGTGGGGACTTGCAAAGTGGGGCGCTTCGCGTGCTATGACTTGCAAAGTGGGGCGTCTCACGTGACGCGTAGGGACTCCGGAAGTGGGGCATGTCACGTGACGAACTGGGACTCACAACATGGGACGTCTCACGTGACTTACCACCACTTTTCCAATTCAAAACGTAGCTTAATCTACTGGCAACTATAAACATAACCGAATCAAAAAAATTCTTGAGACTTAATCTTTATTATCTACGCCTTTAATTAACAATTATTAAGTAACAATATATTTTAAAAACAATAACCTTTGTCTCTTTCCATCTCATAATCCTTTTCTTTCATCACTCGTTGCTATAGTTCTTTTTATCACTCGCTCCTATAAATTTTTCCTGACAACCCTCGAATCAAAAAATGCTATAGTCTATGCAAAAACATAAGTCTACTTCCGAGCTATGTCTCGCTTTTTCCCACCAGTTCGCCAACTGACATTCACCGTACTCGTCGTAATACCCGCCCGGAGAACTTCGCTCGTCTTCTTTCTTTTTTCAATGCGCCGGAGTTTTTCGTTCGAGGAGGCCGCGCGAAGTTTTTCAAGGTCGGTGTAATGGATCCCGCCTTGAATGATGAATAAAGTTGCCCTGGGGTGTAATTGAATGAAGCAGAGCCCGGACTTCCGCGATGTTCCTACGGGGAAGTGGGAGAAGATTTTTTTCCAAGCGACCGACGTATCTCGCTTCGAATTCTATGGTTTCTTGTCGCCGAATTTTGCTTACTATAGTCAGTTGCTTAGGCGAGTTCAGAGTGTTCGAATATGTTCGAGGGAATATGGATTTTAAATGATGAAAAAATCTGACAATGGGAGTCGTGATTTTATTATACTGTACTATGCTATAGTATATTTTACTGTACTATACTACAGTATACTATACAGTACTATATTATATTATACTGTGCTTTACTATGTTATACTGTACTGTGCTGTGCTATACTATGCTATATTATACTATACAATAATGTTCTATGTTGTACTATACTGTAAAATATATTAAATACAATATTATACAATACTAGGCTATACTATGCTATGCTATGCTATACTATATTATATACTATTCCATGCTACGCTGTGTAATGCTAAGCTACGTTATACTATACTTCACTACACTACAATATACCATACCTCACTTTACTGTACTATATTATATGTACTTTACCAATATAACACATTGTACTAACCTACGACACGCTATTCCGCTTGGTTCCTAGCCTCACTTATCTTCAGTTCTTAACTGATCTAATTTGGCAAGACTGTAATGGCCCACGTTTTCATTGTTTTGTCGCCATTTGCAATCGAATATCTCTGGAGTCGTTTATCTAGAATTAAATCTAGAATTACATCTGGAATTACATCTAGCATTAAAACAAACAATTATAAACCAAATACTAGACCCCCTCCCCTATTCTCTGAAATGAAAATGTATTCGTCCCCGTTAACCCAAACCTAACACGTCGATCGAAATAATTGATTCTACACACAAAAAATTATTAATAGAAAATTATTGATTGGATCAGATTTATTTTTATTTTTGGTGTTTAGAGTTACATTTCTACTATTGTTATTTTAGTTATATTGCTTTTTTTTACAGTGATTTTGGAGAATGTTATAATTATATAAATATTATAGTTATAAAAATATTGTCATAACCTAGTCGAAAATTAATAGGCCGAACATAATTTTGTTCTTACAATTAACCGAGGCGTTCTTTATTTTGCAAAAATATTCTCAGTATAATTATTATAGTACTAGGTAGCACAAAGGCATCTTTAAGACGTCTGAAAGACGTCTCGTGTAGGACATTCGAGACGTCTTTTTACAGCTAAACAATAGTCTATAAATGCCCTTTGATAGAAATCAAAACGTCTATTAAACGTCTTCTAAATGTCCTTTAAACGTCTTTTAAACGTCTTTAAAACGTCTTTTGGGCGTCTAACCTCAAATTTAGTATCTTTAAGGACACTTTTTCCATTAGAAAATGTCCCAAAGACGTTCTAAAAACGTCTCAAATTGGACGTTCCAAACTTTTCGACTTCTAAAGTCGTCCTAAATTAGACGATCAGAATGAAACGTCTTAAAAACGTCTATTTAAGGTCCTAAGGCACTCAGACCTATACTGGCCCTAGAATGGACTTCTTTAAGACGTCCAATGCTTATTGAAGCCAAACTAGCATAAAATTTCGAAAGCGCGCGAAAGTCGTAAACGAATCCTAATCGAAAGGGCCGATTATGAGCCGACGGTGTATTTCACGGGTGCCTTTGACAACGTTTCCCCAGCCCTTTTCCGTTCCCGCTATTCGAGGCATCGGGGCTTTAGGATCTCGAACGAGCGGTTGCGCACACAGGGGGCCGCGCGAAACGACAGTAAATGTCGCGAGTGATTCGAAACGCATGATTCGACACGGTCGGGCCGTATCGCAGGCGGATCGTTTAGGGATTTGAAAATTCAATAGCTTCCGCGTGTTAACACGGACGGAGTCTCGATAATCCAGGGATAGCGAAACAGGCTCGAATTAGCTCGGACACGGATCAATCGGAACACCCGGTTGCGATCTTACCGACGCGGCGCTTTTTTTTATTGGCGCCGCGAACCGCAGCACTGCGTCGCGCATCTACGTGTCTATAGACTGTCAAAAATATTTTATTGATTTCTAAAGGATCTACTAGGTTAGGTGGTAAGAATTTATTATGCTAGGTTAGGTTGTAATAAATGTAATTAATTTAATACGAAGAAATTACGAATTAATAGAAATATGTTGTACTATGCTATGTTATATTATATACTAGGCTATGGTATGCTATGTCAGGCTATATTATATTATGTACTAGGCTATGGTATGCTATGTCAGGCTATATTATATTATGTACTAGGCTATGGTATGCTATGTCAGGCTATATTATATTATATACTAGACTATGGTATGCTATGCTATATTATATTATATATTATTTTATTGCTCCATAAAATATATGTTAATATCATCGAAATTGCTTTGCCGATGTTGCAGAATTTTAAAGAATTTATAAATTTTATCTATGTTATTGTTAAAAAATAGTGGGAAGGTGCATTATTTTTTTAGGGCTATATAGCTTCCTAAAAAATGTACTAGAGCAAGTAGTAAGAATTTATTACGCTAGGTTAGGTTGTAATAAATATATTTAATTTAATAAGAAAAAATCGTGAATTAATAGAAATATTCGAAAATTATTCTGAAAAATATATTTAAAAATTCAGTGGGTGGCTTAAATAAAAAAATAACTAAATATTGTTAAAATTTTATATATATTTGTCGATACATATACGAGTCATCTGTGACCCATAACTCGAATTAATTTAGTTATTATTGCCGGGATAAATATTTTTCAATATCTCGTGCTCCATAAAATATATTTAAATATTTTTGAGCTTTGCCAATGTTGCAGAATTTTAAAGAATTTATAAATATTATTTGTGTTGTTTTTAAAAAATAGTGGGGAAGTTGCGTTATTTTTCCAGGGCTTTTCTGATCGATTGTTCTCGTTAGTGGTAAAACGGTAGGTGTTTTTCCTAAGCAACGGGAAAAAAATAAACAGATCCAGGACAAAGCTGGCGAAGCAAATATTTACCAGCGACCAGCGGCTGTCCGAAATCTCTCCGGGGACCGTGGAAACTTCTGTTTCCGCCCTGAAAATTTCCAGAAGATCTCGCCGTCAAAGAAAAGACGTATCTAAAGATAGAGACAGAGACACGAAGTATACAGGGTGTCTCACTTTAACCATCATATGCGATTACCTAAAGGAAATTTCTTCGATATTGGTCAACTTTAACTGACGATAACTCTGCGAAAAATAATCGTAGAATAATGATCTTTATCTTGAATTGAAGTTTGAAACTTCGACTTTAAGACAGTATCTTTATTTTTAGTTCTAATTTTTTCGACACTTATTTCGCCACTTATCTCGCAATCCTTTAAATATGATGTTATATTTGTCATATCAAAAATTGCAAAGTTCAACGAAACGCACAAATTTTACAAAATTCTTTTACGATGCCTTTTACGGTAAAATAAAGTCTAATCCTTCCCCTTTAATTAAAAAAAATGAAATGCTGCTGCGATTTTTTTCGCGAAGTTACAATAATTTAAAGTAATCCTTGCAATCTCATTTGTTGGTTAATTAAAAGGGGGTAGTTTTTTCTATGGTTCCATTTAATTAATTACAATGACGATACTGCATCAAATATAAAAACAATATAGCTTGTTTTAAAGCAGAGATTTCAAGCTTTAATTTGACGTAAAGATCATCATTCTACAACAATTTTTTGCAAAGTTATTGCAAATCAAAGTTGACCAATTTTTATCGACGCTTTTCCTGAATTACAATTTTTCGATAAATATGTAATTCTCAAAAAATTATATATAAATACATATCTATTTATATATAGAGAGAGAGGGAAGGAGGGTGAATAGGGGAGGTATCCCGGAGCAACCCGGCCAAATGATTCGGCCGAATAATTTCAAGGTATATCGGCGATCGTCCGGGAACAAACTTGTTTATCCATATCGAAGACGAATTGAAAATGATAGAAAGGAAAGGAAAGGAACGAGGAGGGTGGGGGGGAGAGGAAAGGGGGAGGAAGGACGCCGGCTATCTTCGAGGATTAGGTCCGTCGGTCCCGTGGACCCGGGGATATAACGCAAAGGAAAATATTGGCGGCGAGGAAGCCTGTATACGTCAACAAAAGCGGCAGCAGACTGCCGATCGACTTTCAGAGCTGTTTCCGTGTAAGCTTCGCGAAGGCCCCTTTGGGACGACGAGTGCACTCGAACGTCCATCTCGCTTTCGATTTATTCTATCCTCGAAACGTATATGGGGGAACCGAGCAACCCATGCGCACCTCTTTTTCTACCGAGTCGCAAATGTAGAAACATTCGCCTGGCCGAAAGTCAACTCTACAATTTTAATTCATCGAAAAAATGTTCCTTATAAACTGGTATAATAACCCTTTAAAACAACAAAATTAAAAATGTTATTTATGAATGCTTTGACAAAGACATATATTCAATAAATAAATTGAATCTGGTATTTTTATTATTCAAGTTTTATACATTAGAAAATTTCAGGTTATGTCAGGTTATGTTTGGTTATTTTTAATAAATAATACAGGAGATTATTCACTTATGTTCTGTCAGAATAATCTCCTCAATAAATAATTTATAAAAAAATACTATATTTTTATAATATTATAAAAATACAAGCAATTGTTCACTCGAGTTCTGACCGAATAATGTTATCAATAAATAATTTATATCTGTAATTTTAATTATTCAAGTTTTGTACATTGCAAAATGTTTCTTATTTTTTATTTAAACTGTAAGAGATTATTCACTTATGTTCTGACAGAATAATATCTTTAATAAATGAATTAAATCTGTAATTTTAATTTTCCAAATTTAATGCAACTTAAAATTGAGTTTTCCTTTTTCTTATGGATTACTATAGCAACCCCTTAAGCTAGCTAAAAAGTTCAATGCATTAATATTGAATATATTAATATTATTATATATATTATTTCTAGCTCTTACTGAATACCTTCGATAAATAATTTTCTAATTATTTCCAACATTTTCGTTATTTATTAAATTTTCTAAAAATCCTAAAATTTCCAAAAATTGTCCAAAAAATATTCTACTGGAAAAAAATACATACTTGCCAGTTTTTAAAATATATAATATATATAATTTGACTCCGTCTTGACTTTGTTATCTGCCAAGACAAATTCGACGACAAATAGCAACATAACCTCGAAGAGACCGCGTTAAAACGATTTTTCGTCGCGAAAAGCGGGTTTTTCCCGGATCACCGTAGCAACTCCGCTCGCAGGAGCACGCCACGAGTTGCCGAATGCGACGTATTAACATAACATTATCATGGAAATTTTCGTCCCCTTTGGCGGCCACCCGGTTTCGCCTTGATAATACGGCAGCACTCTCCGCCGCTTTGCCGGCCGCAATTTCGTTAACAACGATCAGCTCTTTGCTCGGGAACTGGTAATCGAACCGCGATCAAAGGTGGGACCCCGGTAATCGATCCACCGAAATGACCGTCGTAATCGTAAAGGGTTATAACGAGTCGCCTTCCAGAAATATAATAATTGCAGTGGCTCGTGCGTTTTCTTTTCGAAAGCCGTGAGAGACTCGCGTCGAGACGTACGAAATCACCGTCGAAAACTGGTCCTGGAATGTATCCAGTGTACCATTAACATATCCAAGCAATTATCTCGTCGTTTTGCTTATTTTATGTTACTTTTTTAGGTTATTTATCACGTGGTATTCCTCAAACTTAAAACTTATTATTATTAGTAATATGGAAGGGAGTAATTTGGATTGTTTTTTTGGATAGTTGCATGATTAGATTACTATAACAATTTGTTGAGAAAACTTTTAGATAGTATCTAGGTTATGTCAAGATTATTATAACTTGATTAAAGAAACTTAATTCTTATTATTATTGGAAATATTGAACCAAATAATTTGAATTATTTCGTGGAAGATAGGAAGACTAAATTACTATTGCAATTTGTTAAGACAATTTTTAGATAGTGTCTAGGTTATGTCAAAATTATTATTATTAACTAGTTATTAAACTATTATTATTAACTCTTATTATTACTAACTAGTAATTTGAATTGAGTAACTTGAATTGTTTTTTGGATAATTGCAAGACTAGATTACCGTTGCAAATGGTTAGGACAATTTTTAGATAGTGTCCAGGTTATGTCAAAATTATTATAACTTGATTAAAGAAATTTAATTCTTATTATTACTAACTAGAATTGACGATGATATAAAATATAATGTATTAACCCTTTGGACTCGAGTGGTAACTCTGAAGCACCACTAAAATTATTACACCACGTTCCAAAATAATTTTTATATTAGCAAAGTTCAAATTTTAAAAAAATATTAAAAATATAAATGTTGCACAACTTATAGGACTTAATTTCATACTTATACACTTTGTTATACAAAATGGAAATACTATAGTCAAAAGAATAATTTAAACTTACAGTTAAATATGACTTTGAGTGCAAAGAGTTAATACATAAATTAATATAAATATATAAATATATAAATATATATATATATTCATCTATGAAAATCCACAAAATAATTATTAGAAGCCTCCCATACCTTCAGATGGTCAACTGCCCTAATTAACGAATTAGAGTATAACTCTCTCCCCAACTTAACTGTTCCTTAAACCGTTATCAATAAGCGACTGCTTACCTTCAGATATTACTCACACCACAAAATTATTTATCATCAGATGATCCGAGATATAGAGCCGCACGTAAATATCCTTGTTACGAGTGGCAAGGTAGTGTTTACGGAACCCAAATAGTGAAAAAGGTTAACCAGACTTGCTTGACTATAACTCGTCCTTAAAACCAAATTTTCCATTATTTCATTAAATATTGAAGAAGAATAAATAGTTGACATCGTTAAATTTTCCATAGCACGTTTTTCCTATATTTTCACGAATTTATGCATTAGGATGTGCCATAATTTTCATTCCTTTTTTTCGATACGAAATCGATTGACGATATTTCTTGTTCAAGAAATAATGTTTCTTGAAACAAGTAAATTTCTGCCTTAAGTCCAACGCAACACGTGGTCTTGCATTGTCGCGAAAAAAAAACGACAACTCGTCGATTCGCCAGTTTTGCCCTTATTTCAGCTATAGCGGCTTTCAATTTATCGAGTCGATTGCAATATTGTGCAAAATTGATTGTTTCACCTTTTGGAAGAATCTTGTAGTATACTACACTTTTCCAGTTCCAACAAATTGCATAAAAGAATTTTTTTGAAGTTTTGGCTTCACAACAATTTAAGGTCGATTTTTCATTTTTATATGAAATCCAAGTCTTGTTTTAAAGTGACAAGCCTTTTTAAAAAAATGTCGGTGTCCTTTAATATACATATCCCATTTTAATTAAATAATTATGAACAATTTTTATAGAAATATTAGTGGTACTCACTGTACACTATATCGCAGATCCATAAGTTTTCCTCGTCATACAAAGCGTGGCTCAAGAAAAATCTTATAGAACACCCTAACAAAATAAAACACAATTTGACAAATTTTTCATAAATACATATTTTTCATACATATCAAATACAGTCAACAGCTATTAACAGAACCAACTTGATAACTCCAATAATTATCAAATAAAAGATGCGAAAACGACAATTTGACCTACGGTGCTATCGACGATATAAATGAACGTAGTTCATTCAAAAAAATTTAGGCACCTTTAGGTGGGGGTAAGGCCCAAATTTACGGTCCGTGGGGCACCTTTTTGCCGCCAGTTGTCGCAGCAATCGCATAAACAAAGCTGGAGCCTCGTGGTTCCAGCTGTCTTGCATTCGCTTCGGCTCGATCGATTTTTCGCGCTCGGCGGATGTGTTCGACGATGCCGGGCCTCGCAGCGAACCGATAAGCCGGCGGAGAGCAACGCAAAATGCTGGAGATTCGGAGAACTCGTGCTCTTATCGCCCTGAATGCCCCGAGGCACGGTTCGTCGAGGTTGTCGTGCTTCCGAGGTTAAGTTCGTTTTAATATTTCCAGTGTCTTTCCGCGCGAGCCGCTTTTTCCTAACATCTCGGTTTCCCTTCAAGTGTCCACCGTGGTATTTGTGAGAATGTTATCGTTTCCGCGATTCCCGTATCGATTCTTGTCGAGCTCTCAATCCAGCAGACGCCGGTATCAATGGCATGCATCCGGCAAAGTGCCCGACCACTTTGTACGTCTTCCTTGTTTTTTCCGCGTGACCAGCGGTCAAAGACTTCACAAGTTGATGGAACCTCTGCCTATGCAGACACCGTACACCTGTATCATAAATATCTTGGGATACCAGTACGGTCCACAATTTCTAGGTCACCGTATGGTTGATAGTCGAATGACCAACAGTTCTAAGCTCGATAATTGTAACAGTGTGACTTGCTAATCTTAGTGCCGTTCGCGAGGCTATTACGTGTAATCTGGTGATAATAGTTCATTGGAGACTTAAATCGTTCTCTGTTTGTTTCAGAAGTGAGCAGAGATGGCCTCCTTACGCTGCGCTGGAATTTTTCTGCTCTTAGGTAAGTTCAACTCTGCACTTTGCGATTGAAATAATCTGTTTCTTTCTTCTGCTTCTGTATCTCATCGGTGTTGTTCGTTTTTTTTCAGTCACAGGCCAGACGTGGGCAGACTTTGTAGTTTCCAAGCAGGATCTAAAGGTTTACTGGAATAGCACGGACTCCTTTACATTATCTCTGACGTAAGCATACAGTATAGTGTTCCATTATAATACAAAGTAAATACTTAACGGATGATTTTTGTTAGAATGTAATTGCTAATGTATTTTGTTTTGTAGGAATCCTGTGGACCAGACTCTATCGGTAAGACTGGATGTGCAACATTCCGACTTGATCTCTGTTGATCCTTCTAGTTTCGACACCAGCGATGGTAAAACAAATTGGATAATAAAAGTGAAGGGTCTCAACGCGGGACACTCGATTGTTAGCGCGAACGTAACGCCTAGTTATGTTACACAGTAAGTGTAAGAGCGTAGCAGATTGAGAAAAAAAATATTAATTTCAAAGAGACATATTTAATTCTAGAAAATCGAGGGAATACAGATAATAAAGATCACGGTAAACTCGTACCGATTCCTCGCTCGTTTCAATAAGCTTTAAATGTGTCGCCAAGGTTACCATGTTGAACAACAATTTCTTTTCGATATATCGCTGCTTTTGTTTACGAGATATTCGCTAACCTAACCGCGGCTACGACGTCGTGTTTAGTCGTGTTCTCTAATTACTTCTATATAAACATTAATACATAATAGACTGATAGAGGAATAAATTGTCGTACCTCACCGAATACACCAAAGCGAATGCACAAAGTATAGTCAAGTATATGCAAGCGTATATTACTTTATGCATCGTACGTTCTCCATAAAATATGTTAAGCTTATTCTAACCTTAATTTTATTATTTTATCTTCCCGGTGCATTGAGACAAAACGATTAACCTCGGTTTAGAATCATGAGAAGTTTCTTGCGAGTATCTCGTAAACCAAACGCTGTCGACAAAAACGATGAATGGGAGATGATGATGACGGTGTCTTTGGTATCATAGATCCAAGGTCGTTGAAATAGACGAGAAAGTAGCACATGGCCATGTCCTCTAAGATTATAATAGTAGATTTAAATAGTAGGTTTTAACACTAAGTTATAATATTTAATTTTAATACTAAGATATAACATTAGATTCGAATACTAGATTTTAATACTGAATTTTAATAGTAAATTCTAGTACTAGATTTTAATATTAAATTCTAATATTAAGTTATAGTACTAGATTTCAATATTAAATTCTAATATTAAGTTATAGTACTAGATTTTAATATTAAATTCTAATACTAGATTTTAAATTCTAATATTAAGTTATAGTACTAGATTTTAATATTAAACTGTAATATTATGTTCTAGTACTAGATTTTAATATTAAATTCTAATATTAGATTCTAATAGATTAAATTGACGAGGGGTAAATTAAATGATTACCAGAAATTCGAGACTATCGTTCGATCCTAATCAATGCAAGCGAGATTGGGCAACGGTGCTGCACGTAAATATTTACTTTCGTGACTAACTTCCTAAAAGATTCTAATCAGCTGGTACATTCACTAGCATCCAGTGGAAGTTATTTGCAGAGATAGCCTCCTGACCTGCACCGTTCATAGGATCTTAAACTTAAACTTCCATAGTCAGTCTATGCTCGGATTTTGAGCAGTCCACTTCCTGCTACAAGCAGAAATGCGCCGCATCCGTGTACAGTGAGAAACGTTCATGTAACAGTGTTCCGTTTTACATGTTTTATTTTTTTATTGTAACAGTGTTCCGTTTTAAATGTTTTATTTTTTTATAAGTTCAAGTGACTACGATCGGTGCAGTAATTTTCGATAACGTGATATTGTTCATTAGAGTGTTTCTAAATAATCGAAATAATTAATTGTAACAATAATGCCACTGTACAAAGTAATATTAATTACCAAAGATCAGTTGCGCGACGTCGATTTGAAAAAGTAAGGGTAAAATGCGAGTTTCGCGATAGGCGTCCTCTCGCGTCCTCGGTTCTCGTATTAATCGTATTTTTTCTACGATAATTTTGCAGTTTCTCGCAAGCGTTCGTCAGAGTGACGGTAGAAAAATCGGACGCTCTTTACCAGATCAGTAACGTGGTAGGATGGATATACTTTTTAGCGTGGAGCGTCAGCTTTTATCCGCAGATATACAGCAATTACAAGCGGAAGAGCGTTGTAGGATTAAATTTCGATTATTTGTCGTTGAACGTGGTCGGTTTTCTTCTGTACTCGCTGTTCAACTGCGGCCTCTATTGGATACCGGAGATCGAGGTACGCTATAAATCATATCATTTCATTAAACAATTTAAAACAACTCGTGTGGAAGATATAATAGATTATTAAAACGGTCGAATTTTTCAGCTTGAATATTTTAGGCGGAACCCGAAGGGTTTGAACCCCGTACAAGTGAACGATATATTCTTCTCGTTGCATGCGCTGTTCGCCACTGTGATAACTATCATTCAGTGCGTTATCTACGAGGTAAACAACAACTCGAATTTAGGCTGTTGCTGTCACTCGGATATTTAATTTTATATCTAAAGATTTATTCTTTTACTTTGACTTAAATTGTTCAAGTAGAAGAACGGTATCCAATTACGCAAATATCTAAATTCTAAATCTGAAGATTCTTTCCTATGCTATAAAATTTAATTCTAAATCAATTTCAAATGATTTGATATCTTAATTGCTAAATATTACACTGATACTTACTCAAATATCTAAATCTAAATCTGAAGATTCATTCTCACGCTATAGGATTTAATTCTAAATCAACTGCAAATAATTTCATATCTTAATTGCTAAATAGTATATTGATAAGTATTTAAGTATCTAAATCTGAAGATTCATTCTTACGCTATAGAATTTAATTCCAAATCATTTGATATCTTAATTGCTAAATACTATACTGATAAGTACTCAAATATCTAAATCTAAATCTGAAGACTCGTTCTCACACTATAGAATTTAATTCTAAATCAATTCCAAATCATTTCACATCTTAATTACTACATATTACGCTAATAAATATTCAACATAAAGATATTTAAATCTAATTTAAATTGTAAATTAATATCCGAGTGCCTCGACATCTAAATTTGATTTTAAATCTGTAAATACCTTCGCGAATTGTTAAAATTTTGAATTAACAACCGTAAACTTTTTAGAGGGGCAGTCAGAAGGTATCAATAACCGCGACGGTTATCCACGCCGTGTTCGCAGTATTCATATTAATTTCGATAATACTGTCGGCTGTGTCCACGTTACCGTGGCTGGACTTCCTCTATTACTGCAGCTACGTGAAATTGTGCATTACGTTGATCAAGTACGTGCCGCAAGCTGTATACAATTACAAACGAAAGTCGACGGTCGGCTGGAGCATCGGCAACATATTCTTAGACTTTACCGGCGGCGTTCTGTCGATGCTGCAGATGATTTTAAACGCGTACAATTATGGTAAAGTATACTTAATTAAAGTAACCACGTCGAGACACGCCGATTCGGTATATTAATAGCAAATTTCTCCGTCAGATGATTGGGACAGTATTTTCGGTGATCCGACGAAATTCGGTCTTGGATTCTTCTCGGTTGCTTTCGATATATTTTTCATAATACAACATTACGTTTTGTATCGGTACGTATAACGTCTATATTAATTTTTTATATCGACCACCCCACTCTTCACTAACCATGCATGTTTTTTAACAGTGTGTAATAATAATGTAATATCAGTGATGTAATAACAATGTAATAATTTGTGGAGTAGTAGCTAACAGTATTCGATAAGCTCACGTCGCATGATCTCGCTCCATCGCAACGCATCTAGTCAATTTATTAACAAATTCGAATGGAAATCTTTCTGGTTCTTTTCTTGTCGGTGGATCAGTTTTTAACTCTTTGCACTACGATTTCTTTTTTACGCTGATTAGCTCTAATTTGTTCTTGATAGGACTAGATAATTTTTGTCTTTTGTATCACCTTTATTTACCGTTGTTTCTAGACTTGATTAACTCTTATTTTTCCTTAACTCCTTGCACTCGAATGGTGACTCTGAGGCACCACTAAAATTAGAGGTAATTTTTATACCAACAAAGCTTCGGTTTAAAAAATTGTCAAATAGTAAACTGTTGATAGGAGTTACAAGAATCAATTTTGTACGCATAAAAGTGCACTGTATCGTATAAAATGCACCAGGAAAATTATTTCAGATTTACAGTTCAAATGGCTTCAAGTGCAAAGGGTTAATACTGTCCTAGGACCAGATAATTATTGTCTTTCGCATCACCTTTATTAACTTCCATTTCTAGACTTTAATAACAGAAGAATTCAATTTCGATTTAGAAGAAATTAATAATTAATTAATTTAGTAAATCTTGCGTGCAGTCATTGACTCGTTATTATAGTGCAATGGGTTGAAAATACAGTCATACTCGCAGGCAAAATGGCAATCGAACGCATGCTTGCCCTCAACATAACCTTGTCTCAGGTGAACAGATTTTAGTCTTCGAAGTTGTTGATAACAAAGTAAAAAACCGCGTTGGCTGGATCAATTATCGCATCACCCACCACCCCGTTCATCTAGTAATCGCACACATCGTCCTGCAAAATCATCAATTCTTACAGTCTGGATACCGAGAATGGAACAAGTGACGAGACACTTCACAAACAAGACGATTTGTATAACAAGGAAAAGGGGACGCTAAAGAGTATTTTCTGTTGCCGTTCGTGAGACAGAGACACGTAGAGATACCATGTGGTAGAGAAGCATTTTCCCCCTTGCAAAATGCGTTCCGTGGACTCTCAGTGCACACAGTATTCGATGATGTATTCCAACGAGACATTCGCGGAAAACATTCCAATCACTTTTTCCTTTATTTTGCAACGTACACGGAGAGAACCCCATCGTTGAGATTATTTTTATTTTGTTCGTTTCGCCGGGCGTCCAGAATCTCTGTCGATTGTTACTTACGGGAGACAGGTGCGAATAGGGGGCAACGTTAGGTTGTACACGTGCGAGGATATTTTTTTTTATAGGTTAGATTCGATCGATATTTCAACGATTCGAGTATAGTATACGTATATTAAATTTACTGCGTAAGGACTGGTTCCACCATCGACTGACAAAATGCAATTTGTAAATATGTCACACGGTGCCAAATTTAATGCGAACGAGCCTAATTGATTTAGTGTCTGTGATGTTGCGTAGAACGTCGAGAAGGAGGAACAGAGAGAAGGTGGTGGTATTTCTGTTGTCTTAAACGCGTCGTTATTTCTCTCGGTATTTTTCTTTGTTACGAATGAAACATTCCAAGAAAAAAGAACATCCTGTAACTGTTCACGATACCCTACGTTTATATATTTATACATATTGTTGTTGCAATAAAAAATTGTTCCTGTGTTCTTCTGCATTCTCACCTGTCCACACGATTCAATTGTTTCACTGGACGTTTGTTTCACGATAAGTATACACCGCATGCAGCGGCGTCCAGAAGCATGCAGGACGAGCCGTCGAGATTTTCAATGATTCAAAATCATTGTTTATGCAATTGAATGTTGGTACGTGTTATGGGTTAATTTTTGGGTACAGCGAGAATAAAATCCTGTGGAAGAATAAAACTCTCCGAACGATTCATCTTCGCACGATAAGACGAAGTTTAATCAATAATTACGACGGTTGTTTAATAAATAATCGACGCGTGATATGTAAACCCCTTCCACATTTTTTTCCCGAACCCTCCTTGCAAGTGTATGAGTGTCGGAGCGTGTAGATAATCGTTTACTAACACCACTAAACAAACACTAGAAACGAACACCGAAGGTGTACTATACTATACTTTATTTTTCCTCGATCATTCTCTCTCTCTCTCTCTCCCATTGGCTTTATTATTGACAAATAAAGATTACCGAGAGCTCCTTTCTACAGGGACCAGGATGAATACATTGTAATACCCGGTAGCAATAACGGAGAGCCGGAAGAGGACCCGTCGACGAGTGCACTCGTTTAACAGTGCCGGATTTAATTTATTTATAATTATTCTAATAAAACTGCGATCCGACAGTTTTATCGCCGACGACTGTGAACGGAAGGATGCTCGATCAGGATGCATTGAACGACGATTCATCGATAAAAAAAACAACGTAGAACACTCATAACCTTTTTAATTAACGCTGGAAGAAATCAGGCGTTTCGTAATTCGAATTTGAATCCACTCGCTGTTCGATTCGATATATCGTTCGGTCGATTACCAGACCACATGACTTCACGGCATCTACGCAGACTGTGTTTTCGTTTGAGGTTATATTGATCCCTGCCGTTCTGTAGACGAGAGGTACGTTTTGTTTATTTCTAACAGAATTATTATTATTTATGCAACAGTTAATTCAATCTAAAGGTTCGACAATTTACACGAAATATTAATGAATATATTACAGACGTACTATGCGATTTAGTATAGTTACGTCTCTGTTCTATTCAGATATACTTTCTAAACATAACCTAAAGGTATATTCAGCTCTTATATTTCTTATTTAATACTTCGACGAAAGCTTTACGCATTTAATGATTTAATAGAATCGGAATTGAAAGGCTGAGGTGCGTTAATTACTTTCTCACCTTTCTTTGTACTCTATGGAGAAGATATTAATGTTAAAATGAATCTGTAAATTTGAACATATATCTCTGTTACCTGTAAACTGTTGGAAAGTCTGTATAACTTTTTAAAACAATTTTTATTAAACGATTATTTGTATTCCAGAATGAACGTGACTCAGCTCTTGCGAACACTGCTGCCAGCTGTAACCGTTCGCAGAGGTTTGAACTGTTGGACAGCTGCTATAACGAAGGCGCACAGAAAATTGTACTTGAGAACGTATCCGACGCACCTTGTAAACCCGGACGGTAGCAGCATCATTATAGACTACCATGAGCCGAGGCAGATCATCAAACTTCCCTTGAATCTCGACTTGCTTTCGCCAGAACAGCGTCAGCAAAGAATAGCGAATCGCAAGACGTTGAGCAGAGTGGTGATCAAGGAGGAGGAAGACGACGTTCATTTCGACGAGAACATATTTTTAAAGATGTGAATATTAATATTCACCGTGGTTCTATAGTGCATTGTTTATAAGTCGTTCATCATTTGTAAGTGTTTTTGTACATTTATCGAGAGAATATCCTTCCTGTCACGAGAGATGCGCGCACCTGTAAAATATGTAATTAATTGTCTGTTCGACTTCGTCGCGATTAGCTTAAGTTTGTCGCGATTAGGATATCGTTGGTAGAGCGAAGAGCATCGCCAGCTGTATACTGAAACGCTTCGTAATAAAACTATTAGAGTTGTATTGTTTTTTTAGAAATTATAGTTTTCTATTTGTGTGAACGATATCATGGGAGTGTACTATCATGGCCGCTGACACTTGACCCGGTGGTATATATAGTGCCAGCGGTCTAAGATAAATGCTAAATGGAAATCTACCGTGTTGCATATTGTTAGTAAATTTTCTAGTATATATATAGACAATTTATAAATTTATATATATAGAATTTATAAATTTATATATACTCAATTTATAAATTTATATATATAGAATTTATAAATTTATATTGTATATAGAATTTATAAATTTATATTGTATATAGAATTTATAAATTTATATATACACAATTTATTCACTTCTTCCGGGCTCGTAGCAGCAAAAATATTTATTTATAAGAGAAGTTCGTGTATGGAAAATCGAAAGAGAATTTCAGTCTCCTCTATCCGTGTCAGGGGTCAAGTACAATTGATTATAGACCATGTAAAAGCCTTTGATCGCGTGGATCGTCGACGCGCGTCGCGATCGTCGTACGGCAAAAGTGAAAGCAAACGATTGCGGTCCGCGTTGTGTCGCGTGTGCCACCGTAAATGCACGTTTTCATTACTATTGCGCGATACGCGGGGCATACGATGGCGCCCCACAAAAAAATTATGACCCGCAAGATACGTCTTTTATTTTCTCCTCGATAATCACGGATGAACTTTCTCCGACCGTCAGCGTATTCTCCTTAACACTGTCTTCGGTAAAGGGGTCACTGGACATTAAACGTCACTTAAATTTTAATATTTATTTCATGAGGGTGGAAGGACAATTTTTTAGAATTAGAGCGTACCGTCAGTTTAAATAATTCGAGATGAAGTGTCTTTTGCAGGAATAATTAATTGAGCAATGTCGAAAGAGGTAAAGGAACATTAAATTTATTTATTTTAATTTTTCATTTTATACTCTAAATTTACAATTTATTAATTTCAATTTCTATAATTTTAAGCATTAAATTTATAATTTATTAATTTCAATTTTTTCATTTTATGCATTAAATTTATTCATTTCAATTTTTAAATTGATATTAAAATGTTAGAAAATGGAAATAAGTGAATAGACAAATAATTAAGATAATAAATAATTTTCTATTGCCGATAGAAATTAATTGACTCTAGCTGCGACTGCCATAACCTAACCGAAAGGTTGAAACACTTCATCCGATCGTATAACAAACAATCTAACATGCAACGCGATGCATCGTTGCATACACATCGAGGTTTCACTTCCACTCGATATTTCTCTACCGGCGTGCCGCGACTCTAATTATCGATCGGCTATTATTTTCACAATAAGATACGATCGACTGTTATTGTAACACGTGTTCCAATATATATAGGCCGCGATCATCGGAATGTCAACAGGGAAGAGAGAAGGTGGAAGGAAGACCATAATTGGTCGCAGGAAGTAGTTCCACGATGGATCCGGATCGGCCTATTGTTTGTTGGAAAGCTCTCGTTGCGAACGCCTTTCTAACGCGTCGGTGACCATTTTCGGCGCCGGTGAACGGTGATATAATATTTGGTAATGCGCCGTACGTTTGTAATTGCTCGGATGCTTTCGATGATGTCGAAACTCTGTGGCTGTTGCAACACCCACTCCCCGGAGGAAATTTCGCGGCCTCACCGTTGGCCAATAACGTTACAGGATGTTCCACAAGACAATGGCTCCGAGAGATAGTAAACGAAGCGTTTGGAACAATAGGCGCCCGCTTTTGTGACGCTCGAATGTCGATGGTAATCTGTTAGCACATTTTTTGCTATTTTTAAAAAGCTGTTGTTACTTCAATTTTTAACGATGTAGGTAAGTTATTGAAATTGTAAGAGGAGAATAGTCTGTCTTAAAGCCTGGTTTAAGTATTGGTTAAAGTCTGGTTTAAATCCTGGTTAAAGTTTGGATTAAGTCCTAGCTAAAGACTGGCTTAAGTCCTGGTTAAGGTCTGGTTTAAGTGCTAACTATGGTCTGGGTTAAGTCCTGTTAAGGTTAGTATTAAGTCCCGGTTAAAGACTGGTTTAAGTCTTGGTTAAAGACTGGATTAAGTCCTAATATCTGGATCAAATTTTGTCTAAGGTCTGGTTAAAGTCTAGCCTAAGTAATGGTTAAGGTCTAGATTAATTTCTAGCTATGATCTGGGTTAAGTCTTGACTAAAGACTAGTTTAAGGTCTCTATTAATTTTTGGCGAAGATCTGGTTTAAATCCAAACTGGTCTGTGTTATGCCCTGTTAAGGTTTGTATTAAGTCCTGGTTAAAGTTTGGGTTATGTCCTAACTAAATGTCTGACATAAGTCCTAGCTATGATCTGGTTTAAGTCTTAACTAAAGACTAGTTTAAAGTCTAAATTAATTCTTGGTGAAGATCTCTCTTAAGTGCTGATTAAGAAGTCTGGCTTAAGTCTTCTATAATGTCTGGGTTATGTCCTAACTAAGATGTGGATTAAACCCTAGCTAAAGTTTGGATTAAGTCCTAACTAAGGACTAGTTTAATGACTGTCTTAAAATCCGAATTAATTTCTGATTAATATCTAGACTTACAATTTTTAATTACCGCATTCAAAGGGTTAGATTCAGATGAAGATCGTAACGGAGGCTGGAAATAAAGTCTCCATCCACGATTTCACCTTTCCTGAATCGTCCTGTACCACCACCGGAGCCGGTAAAGTTCCAATACGCACCTGGAATTAATTACAAGTGAACGTGAATCGTCTCACTTGTCCCGCATCTGCGCGCCCGCGCTGGTACAAACGATAGAGAAACACAGTGTTGATTGTGAACGGGACCGACAATTTTCCGATGGCATATTATGAAAGTGACAGATGGGTTCCTGTGAATTACTCTTCCATAAATATTGCGTCGGTTTCCATTTGTGTTACAGCGACTAGTCAGTCAACCGCTCGCTGTCAATTTACACGTACCGACAGCGCGCGCGCGCGGGCGTTTCGCAATGATTTCACTTTTTGGTACCGAGGCATGCAACATTTGTGGAGAGATCGCGGTTCTTTTGAAAAACCGCGCGAAGCATCGAGCCTGTTTGCCATGGATTATTACGAAATTTGGTATGCAACAAATGGATTTTTTGTTGAAAAAGTTAGGAAACATTTTCTATCGTTAATATTTGTGGACAGTTTGATTTAGTATTAAGTAGCTTGTTGAGTTATTAATACCTTGTTAAGTTAAATGTATATGGTATAGTAGAGCGTACAATGCGTTGTTTATGTTGCAATATTGCTGCATTTATTAAATATGGTAAATAAAAGAGATAAAGATATTGTAGATAAAGATAATGATATTGTAGAATAGTAAAAAGTGTGGTCGTGCACCTGTGATACTGTTGCTTAGGTAGCTTATTAAAATTGGTATTGATATTAATATTAAAATATTGATATACTGATATTAAGATATTGATATTAAGGTATTGATACCATGATATTAATATTAAGATATTAACAGTAAAATATTGATCCCAAGATATTAATATTAAGATACTGACAGTAAAATATTGATATTTAGGTAGTGATATTAAGATATTGATACCAGGATATTAATATTGAGATATTAATACCAGGATATTAATATTAAAATATGGATAAATTGATATTGATATGATGATATTAAGATATTGATATTAAGAAATTGATAGTAAAGTATTGATATTAAGATATTGATACCAGGATATTAATATTGAGATATTAATATTAAAATATTGATATACTGATGTTGAGATATTGATATTAAGGTATTGATCCCAAGATATTAATATTAAGATATTGACAATAAAATATTGATATTGAGATAGTAATATTAAGATATTGAATCCAAGATATTAATATTAAAATGTTGATATACTGATATTAAGATATTGATATACTAATATTGATATTAAAACTGAATTTCAGCATTTACAATTTAATACAATGACAGGCTCCAAGATCTAAAGAAACAGGTTTCATGGGAGTCTAAAATGTCCAAAGGATACGTGACGTCGATCAGGCGTTGTCTGACTACGACTTGCTCTATCTATTGACGCTCCGAAATTGTCGATATTTGAACTGCTATAGTTTTCTAAAAAATAGTCGTAGAACAATGAACCTAGGCTCATTTTAAAGCTCGAAGCTTCTAATTTTGCCACACATAATTCGTTTTCTCATAACATTTGTTCTTATAATGTAGCAAATGAAAAGCTGGAGACATGATCTTCCTCGAAAATCTCACGAATTGAAACGTCTATAAATAACTTAAAAATTTTCTTTGGGATTGATCTTAACATGGATTACAAGTTTGAAGTCTCCTCTTTAAAATGAGCCCTTAAACTTTGAGCTACGATTTTTCTTCGTCGCTTTATCGAGGTTTGAATAGAATCTGTGCTACATTGTGATACCTCGTAATATGATGAAAATTGCAACTTCGTGTCAATATAAAATTGCACAGACAAAGTTTGAAATTTTGACTGAAAGCTCGAAGGTCAATTTTAAAGCTTTAAAGTTGCAACTTAAAACTGGAAAATTGCAAACGTTGCGCTTAAAAATTGCAAACATTGCGCTTGAAAATTGCAATTTCTTTCTCCAAAGATTGAAACTTTGCATCCAAAAACTGCAACTCAATGCCCCATACAAGACAAGAGATCGTCACCTCAACTAATCGTCGTTGTCATCGAAAGAGATCGTCGTAGGAGGTGGTCGATCCCGTCGCCAAAACACCGTTCGCTTCGCGGGCAGGTAAAAAGACTGTCGTCGCCGCGCTGGTGGGAGTCAGTTCTGTTATAGTAGGCCACGGAGGTAGCAGCTCCGGCGTGTTTCCCCGCAGGTGTAGAGGCACACACGGGCCCGAGACCGAACTCTCTCCTTAGTTTCTGCTGGCGCAGCAGGCCTCTCGTTTCTGCCTGGCGAGCGCGCCGCTCCGTGAAACGGCACTCTCGGCGGTCGCCACGAAACCGATCCACCTGACTAAACGAGATCGGGAAACCTGTGTGGTTAAATATATTATATTAAACATAACCTGATATAACCCGTGTGGAACCGCGACAAGACGATCTGTAAAATCGTCGACAGTCTGATTGATCAAAATCGGAGTCGATTTTTAGAGGATCCGCTCGGTGGTTTTTGACGAAACTGTCGCGGAGATTAAGCAACGACCTGCCGCGGCCTGCCGATGCGTGACAGAGGATATGGAACCGATTCGAGCGACTATGGTTCGGTAATGTGAGATATCGTCGAAGTGTCCGGATCGGTACACGGGATCGGCTAGCAACGCCGAGTTTGCAGCGCGGAGTTTCGTAACTGTGGACGCAAAGAGTAACGCAAAGAGCAACGCGTCGAACAACTTCTTCGTTTCTCCGTGTCTGACGAAGCCGATCGATCGAGACATCCCGACTGTCCGCCTGTGTGGTTGGTGGCTCGAAGGAGAAAGCAGAGGAAGTTCAACGGTCGAAATCGGTAGAAATCGGACCCTCTGACGACGTCCTAGTAGCTCGAGTCGTCTTCCGTCGTCCGACGCCGTCGCTGTGATTCTCGCGACGGAAGAAGAAGGATTGAGAAGTGAGAGGATTGGAGAGCGAATGGTACGGTTCGGGTGGAGGATATTGTGTTAGGAAGGTTTGAAAGTTGGGGATTGAGGGTTGGTAGTTCGATGGTGGAGATTGAAAGGTGCTGGTAAAGTTAGAGAATTGTAGTGGAGGTTTGAGGAATTGTAGTGGAAATTTGAGGAATTGTAGTGGAAGTTTGAGGAATTGTATGCCAGGATTAATAATTGCGAGCAAATGCTGAAAGTTAAACTTGGAGCTTCAGATATTGTATTTGGATCTTGGAAATTAGGGCTTGGATCACGAAAGTTGCGGACAAAGCTAGAAATTTGGACTGACGGCTCAAAAATTGTACTCCAAGCTTGAGAAATTGTATTTCAAGTTCAGAAATTGAGCTCAAAGTTAGAAAGTTGCACCCAGATCAAAAATTGCACTCAAATCTCGGAAATTACACTTAGAGCTCAACGAATTGTATTTTAAGCTCAAAAATTGAGCTCAAAAACTAGAAAATTGCACTTAAAGCTCCAAATACTGTACTAAAATCATGTAAACTAGAACTCAAATCATTAAAATTACACTAAAAGCTAAAAGTTTCGACTGAAAGTTCGAAGCTTGATTTTATAGCTTTAAAGTTACGATTTAAAGTTGGAAAATTGCAAACTTTGCACTTGAAAATTACAAACTTTACACTTGAAAATTACAAACTTTGTTTCTGTAAATTGTAATTTGATGCTCCACAATTGAAACTTAGAACTAAAAAATTGCAACTCAAGTTTCGATAATCGCAACTGATGTTTTGAAGTTTGTAACTTAAGTTTCGAAAATTGCCAGTTGACATCCAAAGTTTGCAATTTGGCATCAAAAAATTGCAACTCGACGCTCAAAAATTGCAAACTAAAATTCGAAAAATTATACTTCAAGCTGAAAATTCAAACTAGAATTTCAATATTTCTACTAAAATCTACAAAGACGCGCTTGAACCTCGAAATTCGCTCTAAAACCTCAAAATTCGCAGTCAAACCTCAAAATTCACGTTAAAACCTTAAAATTCACACTCAACCCTCAAAATTGACCCTCAACCTTCAAACTCATCACCAAAGTAATCTCTAATGAACCTACAAAAATAGTCGATAAAGAAGAGAGTTCGCCATTGTGTTGAAAGACCGAGAGAAATCGACGGATACGTCGAATCGTGTATCGCGAGTTGGTAAAGCCATCGAGTTGAAGCCATCAGCGATCGATCGTCCTTTTCCCTCAGTGTTCAATCATTTCTCTGGATCCTCTATTGTTTACCGTTCACGCCGGCGAAGCCAGACGGTTGTGGAATGAAAGCACGCTGACCTTTCACGTGTGCATCGAAGCTGCTTCACGCTATCCGACAGACACGAGCGTACCGTACTCTACACGTGTGCTCCAACGATCTTCGAATCGGCGCCTGGAGAGAGACAATGGTGTTTTGAATCTGGGATTTTGTATTGCCGGCTGGATCCTCCTGCACGTGAGATGATTGGCAAATTGACCGTGTGCTTTTGGATACTCGGATGGATCAGCTTCTACGGTGAGTGGTCACCGAATCATTTTAACTGTACATCTCAATTTAATTTTACGACCTGTGCTATTTCCATTTTAAATTTTAGATTTTATAGGTTGCATTCTATATTTTAGATTTCGCATTTTATATTCTATGTTTTAGTTTTTATATTCCGCATTTTATATTCTATATTTTAGATTTTAGACTTTGCATTTCATATTCTATATTCCATATTTTAGATTTTAGACTTTGCATTTTATATTCTATATTTTACATTTTACATTCTATATTCTATATTTTAGATTTTAGACTTTGCATTTTATATTCTATATTTTACATTTTACATTCTATATTCTATATTTTAGATTTTAGACTTTGCATTTTATATTCTATATTTTAGATTTTACATTCTATATTCTATATTCTATATTTTATATTTTGCATTTTGTATTCTATATATTATATTTTATACTTTATGCATATGAAATTTAGTTTTTACATTTACTGAATTAAAGTTTCTAGTCACTAGGATTTACGTAATCTCAAATGATTTCCTTGGAATTTAATAACTGGAATTATTTTTGGAAATTAATAGTGGAAATTAATCACAGAAATTACTCAGATAAATTAATAATATAAAACAACAACAGAAATTAACAGCAAAGAAAATTATCCATGATACTTAACAAAGAGAAGTAATAACGTAAATTAATAATAAAAATATATAATGAATATTATCAATGAAAATAATTAAAAATGCAATTTCTATCAAAACTCATTCGCGAAATAATATATTCGCTATATAAAATAATAAATTCGCTACGGCTCTTTTTTAGTTACATTTAACGCTTCGTAACATTGGTCACGTGACGGTTTGGGGTTTTAGAAAGTAACGTCGGATTTCGTAGCTGTGCATTGTGCGACCATACCGAAACGGTCGATTGATTGTTCTAACTTCGCGGAAATTAGATAATGTCTCTTGTGTATTCGGCACGCGCTCAGACGGCGCGTTAGAGTAAACGCGAGAGCCAAGGGGTTAGGTTCAAGTGTTTGCACGGCCACGAGCCACCATTCTCGCTCGTGGCTACCTTTAAATTCCGTTGTATGAACCGTTAACGAATCGGGGACAATTATTTAATCGTGTAACACGGCGGTGAGGTCACGCCACTATGATGCGCCGATATTGCCTTACAATTATAAAAGTTTATTAACCGGTAACTGAACGCTCATGATTATAAATTGTATAAATATTATATATGAAAAATAATTGAGAAATATGAGAAGGGAATTCTGATTGTTATATTATAATATAAATGTTTCTGTGACTAAAGTTGAATTATTTTTTAATACCATTTTTATAATACTTTTTAATACTTTTTTACAGTGTTGAAATAGTTTTGAGAGGCTGGTTGCATTATTAATATTTTTTATATCGTTTTAGTACAATTTTGATACAGTTTAAGATCAATTTAAATTATTGGAATTTATGTCTATTTTTCATTATTACAATTTTAGATCATTTTTAATTATTACTGCTTGACTGTTTTGTATTATTAAAATTTAAGGCCATTTTAAATTACTAAAATTAAAAAATTTAAGGCTACTTTAAATCATTAAAATATAAGACAATTTTAAATTATTTAAATTTAAGACAATTTTAAATTATTAAAATCTAAGACCATCTTAAATAATTAAAAATTGAGACTACTTTAAATAACTAAAATGTAAGACTATTTTGAATTATTAAAGTTTCAGAATATTTAGACTAAAATAAAACCGAATAAAATTAAAAATTATCAAAACTTAAAACAATTCTAAACAATTAATACTATCTTAAATATTTAAAATTTAATACTATTACAATTGATTATCCTTCACTACAATTCTAAATAATAACAATATTAAGAACGTCTAACCTTAACAATGAAAACTGCATTTTCAAACTACCAAATACATTAAATACATTACAAATACATTAATACTAGTATTATATAATATTACAGTATTAATACCACACACTAGTACTATAAATTAATAGAACACCCATAGCTCTACTGAAATCCATCTCAAGAACTTTCCTCTTGCGTAACAGAGACCCTCGGACAAATAATCGCCGAGAATTTCCTCAGCAACTTTGTGTTCCCTTTCGTATTGGCATTGCGACTGTGCCCGTCTGGCGTACACGGCGATTACGTACACAACGAATTAAATCGAAAGAAACGCCTGTGTATCGTGTAGGATGAAAACTCGGTCTGAGTACGCATTTCACGGTCAGTTAACCAATATGTGTCCCCTCCTCTGGTGTGTACGTCTATGGTTCACAGAGAGCCAGTGAAAGCGAGTCCGTGTGCGACGGTGATATCATTATGCACGGAAACCCTTGCGTTCCAAGGAAATTGCCCCGAAAAATTGGGCGCGCGCGCATAAAACACGAGGATCAATTTTCCATGTCTTTTGATCCATCGAGCTGTCACTTGGTGAATATAAAAAATACAATATTGAAATAAAAAATGATATATGGTTTAGTATCGATATGAGCTATAAATTGTATATTATTATTCGTCAATGTTTTATTAAGATGATCAGTATAATGTTTTTTTATTGATATGGTCGTTATATTGATGAATATTAATTTATTATTAGTAGGGTTGATATATTGTTCACTATCGGTAAATGTCGATATGGCATTAATATTGTTGGTATATTGATGTAGTATTAATGTGATCAATATATTAATATGATATTAATATATTGGTATAATATTAGTATGATCGATATATTGATATAGTATCAATATGGTCGATATATCAAAATGATATTAATATGAACGATGTATCGATATAATATTAATATCAACGATATATCTATATAATTTTAATATGATCATTATATCAATATAGTCTTAATATTCATGATACATCGACATAGTATTAATGTCATCAATATAACATATGGTATTAATAGAATCAATATATCTTTTAATATCGATATGATCATTGTATCAATAAATATCAATATATTATTAATATGATCGATATATCATTCAGTATTGATAAATACCGATGTGGCATTAATATGGTTGATGCATCTATATTACGTCAATATGATCAATATATCTCTATATGATATTAATATGAACGACGTATCGATATAATATTAATATCAACGATATGTCCATATAATTTTAATATAATTATTATATCGATATTATCTTAATCAATACAATTTATCAATAACGAAGCGTCGCGGTATCGACGATCTACAGTTGCAGCTCCGGTTCTACCGATACACCACGCGTTTCACATAACGCAGAGGCGCGATGGTTTTACTGTGGCCGTGACCGTGAAACGCGGCGCAACCAGTTACTTTCCTCATCCCTGAGGAGAGAAACGTTTAACGGTCGACGCCTACGCGCTCGCGAGCCGACAAAAAAAGCGGCTGAAAGAAAAAGACCGGCACCAGGAAACCGAGCCGATAAATTCGCTGGAATCGCTGCGAGACCACGCGCGAAATAAAGAAAGAAAAACAAAATAAAGCACCGGCAAATAAATAAAGCGGCAATGGGCGGATAATCTGGAGCAGATTTCCTCCGTTAATTGGCTCCGCAGCGAACGAATTCGGCGCTGTCTTTTCGCCTCTGCGTATCAAAACAATGAAAATGATCCGGCCGCGGCGTGCTCGCTTTCTTTTTCAGTTAGCAGCCTACTTTCGTGCCGCGAAACGGCGGCGACGATTACTTCGTCGTCGACGACCGATCTCCGTGAATTATCGCGACGAGATCGCGATCTAAAATATCCGCGCGACGAATCGACCGGGTTACGAATTGACGGCGTCGCGCAAAGCGGTCCGAGAACCAGTTTCACCTGGCCAAAATAATTTAACTCTCAATTTTTCCGAGCCACTTTTAAAATTCTCGCGCCATCGAAATTATTACAATTTTTTTCAGTGAAAGCCAGCCGGAACTAGCAAGAAAATATCGTGCGCGTTGATTAAAAAAAAAAATTCGAAGAAAGTGGTTCGTCGGTGGTGGATACAGTGTTGTGATAAACACCATAGTCATGGCGGTCGTTCCGTAGAGAATACCGCGACGATGTTAATTGCCGAGTTTTGCTGTTACGAGCTTTATCCGCCGCACCACTTTCTTCGAGTTCGTTCGTGTTTCCTTTGGATTGATGCTCGGTTTCTCTCGTCTATATTCTATGCGAAATGTTCTTACTACTTCCGTGTAAACTTTCACCGAATTTCTGTAATGATTTTGCGAATAATTGGCGGCATTGAGCGTGTCTGCGTTTTTGTTTGCAACGATGTTTCTTGGGGACGGAGTATAGAATGTCGGTAAGGTAGGGAGAAAAATATCTATCAATTGGAAATGACGCCATATAATTAGGAGTAAGGAGGATCGTGTAAAATTGACGGCGTTGCCGGATCTTGATAGGTTAGGGACGAAGATGCAGAAACAAGGCATATACGTGAATAGTATAGTATAGTAACTAGCCTATATAGTAACGATATATTGATATTACATTAATACTAATTCGTTTGATTTCAAATCATGTTCTATATTATATTATACTATACTATATTGATATATCGATCACGTCAATGTTATGCCGATATATTGTTTATATTAAATATCATATCGCTATAACGATCATTAATACTAATCCGTTCCATTTCAAATCCTGTTCTATATTATATTGTACTATACTATATGTAGATATATCGATCACGTTAATATTATGTCGACGTATCGTTTATATTAATATTATTTCGATATATCAACCATATTGATATTATATCGATGTATCGATCGTATTAATGTCGTATCGATATCCTGTATCAATATGTCTATAATATTAATGCTAAATTGTGTTAATATATCCTTCAGTATCGATGTGATATTGTATCGATTTATCTCGGACTATTGACACTATATTATATCGATATTATTATTATTATTATTATTATTATTATTATTATTATTATTATTATTATTTATTAACGGGCTAGTAAGACCCTTTTGTGTTACATAGAGGTTGTATATATACATAGTCCGGAATACATTTGAATAATACAAATTATAAATCATAATATAAGAGTGTGTCATGAATTAATTACAGAGTGTGTGTTTTAATGGCTAGAGTTGCTGCCTTTGTAAATTGGCTCAATGAATTGCCAAAGAAGTTGATTTTTGGACTAAGTTTATTTGCTGTTCGTAGTGCTCTCGTTATACAATTTTGAGATCCTAAATTGGTTTTAAATAAGAATAGAGTATGTGTTTAAAGAGTTAAGTGAAATATCGTCAGTGTTAATCCAATTAATGTGGGATAGGTTGTAATCGCCGCATATGTATATGTTGTGTTTAGAGTGAGACATTACTATATTATTTACTGTTTGGCAGTGTTCGATATATAGATGCTCATCAGATTGCGGAGGTAAATAAATAGTACCGAAGATGAGGCTGGTGTTTGAGGATTTAAATTCAACGTACAGCTGTTCGACGTGATTTGTTTCGATTTTGATATGTTGACTTTTTAAAGATTTATGCATTGCAATTAGAACACCACCTCCACGTTTATAGGAACTTGTCATATAATTTCTGTCACACGTATAGATATCATAGCAGGTTAGGCCGAGTTCCGAGTGAGAGATTGAGTTATTTAGCCATGTTTCGGTGAGAATGATTATGTCATATTTATCTGTTGAGGTGAACACAGATTGATGCAATGCAGGGAGCTTAGTCCTTAGACCACGAACATTCTGGTAATTCACACTGATACACTTTAAAAGTTTTTTGGCGAGTTACGAGAAGAGCTAACGCTTACTATTTTAGGCGAACCATTTATGTATTTAATTGTTTTGTCAGTTTGTCCACTGGCTTTGAGTTTATCCAGTTCAATTCGCAGTTCCTGTAGATGTTTCCGTTGTTTAGATGTCATGTTCTGTATTCTATATGGGCCTTCCAGGTTCCTTTTGTGGCGTAGGATGGATATTACATCCTCACGATTTTGCAAAGTGACCTTTATTGGTCTGTTGGTACCAGCTTTTTTGTTTCCCAGTCTGTTTGTTTTAATACTCATATAATTCGTTTTATGTATGCAAGAGAGTATATTAGATATAACAGTTTTGTCTTCAGTGCTGGTCGCATTTGATGCATTTGTCGTTCCTTCCTCTTCTTGAACATTGTAAACGATTATGTTGTACGCCCTTTTTTCACGTTCCTTGAATTCACTTAATATTTCCTCCTCATTGGTGCGAGTTATTGAATTCAAGCGATCCTCGATGACGGTTATTCTGTTTCCCAGTTGGGAAAAAGCGATGTTGATTCTTTCAAGATCTTCGTTGTATGTTTCTCGAAATTTCGCAAATTCAGATGATATGATGTCCCTGACACATTGAAAGAGATCGTTTTGGGACACCATTGCATTTATATTAGGCGGAGATTGGTTTTGTGATGGAGATCCACTGCATTCTAAAAATTTACCATCAGCAAATGGATGGCCAGTTCTTTGTAGGCATGCTGGATGGGATGCTGAGCCACAGTTGTTACATAGCACTGGTTTTGAGACGGGAGTGCTACAACCCTTGCAAATTTTCTTATTCGCTTTGAACATAATTACTCTCTTAACAAAATTTGAAATTGAATATTCCGTTGACAGTTATCGTGCGTGAGCGGAGCCAAGTGTAAACACGTCTAATCACAATAATGATTAGATACACAATAATGATAATCACAATAATCACAATAATGATAATCATATATTGTTGAGTATCATTATTATACTGTATCAATATATCATTGAATATCGATATTACATTATATCAATACATAGTTGAGTATCGACGTAATATTATATCGCTTTATCGTTGAATATTAATTCCATATTATATCTATATAGTGTCGATATTATATCACTTCAATATATCATTGATTAACAATATTATACAATATCGATACCTGACAACATATCAATATTAACAATATAGTAACAATACTATATTATCAATATAGTAACAATACTATATCATATTGATATAGTATCAATACAGTATCAATACTATATAATATCGATATATTATTAATATTATATTATATCAATACATTATCGAGTATCATTATATTATATTATATCGATATATCATTGATTACCAATATTATACTATACCAATAACTGACGATATATCAATATTATCAATACGGTATCGATACTATATCATATCAATATATTATTGTGTGTCACTATTATATTATAACAATATATCATTCAGTAACGTTATTATATTATATATTATTATATAATATTATTATATTGTATCGATAATTATCGATATTATACTATTTCGATACCCTGAAGAGATATCAATATTATCAATACAGTATCAATACTATTATACAATCGATATATTATTGAGTATTATTATACTATATTACATCGATATATCATTGACTACCAATATTATACTATACCAATACCTGACGATCCATCGATATTATCAATACAGTATCATCACTCGACGATATATCAATAACATCACGACATCATAAATAGATCCAATCATCGATAACGTATCATTGATCACAACATTTTACAATAACTATTCTAATTTCTGAAAAATTAGTGAAAATCAGTGAAAACGACAGTATCAACAAGGATTTAAAGAATAGTTCGTAACGCGATCTCCGCACTATCAAGGCTTCCGTCGAGATCAATGCCACCCCTAATTCGTCGCGAACAATGAGATTGCAAGTTACGTAAGTCGCGCTTCCGCGGATCGATGCGATCGGGTGCACTGTGTCTTTCGTCCCATGCAACGAGCACAGTAGTAGTATGGGAAAGTCGCGACGCCGTCTCACAAGGTCTTGACACCATCGAACGGACACAACGGGGTGATTTCACGCGATTTTCTTCGGTCGCACGAGAATTATCCTGAATTATTCCGTACCGCGGTAGAGTCGTCCTGCATACGGAATTATTAGACGTTCGACGAGCGAGGAGAGTAGTCCTGTTGCGGTCGCAGACGTAGCAGTAGCAGCCTACTCGTCGACGATTTCTGCCGCGTTTCACGGAAGTCGAACGTACTTCCGTCTTTTTTCATACCGGCGATAAATTATTCTTTACGGGCGGACGCTGATCGAATGGCGATTCCGTGGAATTTTACATTGGAATAAATATACGGTTTGGTGTAGTAGGTTTTTTTATTTGAAATGCGTGGTTCAAATAATTTGTTGAGGGGGGAATTAATTAAGGAACTTCATTATTTAGTTAGTTATTTAATTTGGGAGAGGTGAACAATATTAATTGGGAGAATGTAATAATAATTATGTTATATTATACTACACCATAATGTATTATACTATATTATATTGTACTGTACTATATTCTACTCTACTGTACTGTATTAGATTATATTATACTCTACATATTTTACTGTACTATATTGTACCATATTGTAATATTTTATACTGTACTGTACTATAATATACTATACTCTATTGTACTGTATTACATTATATTATACTCTATATTTTACTGTACTATATTATATTATGCTGTACTATACTGTACTATAATATATTATACTGTAGTATACTCTACTATACTGTGGTATATTATATTACATTATAGTATATTACAGTATAATGTATTGGATTATAATACATCATATTATATTATAATATATTACAGTATATTGTATTATATTATATTATAGTAGTATACTCTACTACATTACATTATATTACATTATATTAGCATATTACAGTATAATGTATTGTATTATAATACATCATATTATATTATAGTATATTACAGTATACTATATTATGTTAAATTACAGCATATTATATACCATAATATAAACATAACAATCAACAAATAAAAAATAAATTTAAATAATTATTATATTTAAAAGAGACCCAGGGACTCTATCAAATTTTGAAGTTAATTAATACATTGTTCTATTGAGATAGAATGACGAGTCCAGTTTCGACTTTCGCTTCTCCGCTCTCAATCAGTCGAGAATCGAAATTTGCGTCAGAACCATGGTATTTGGGAACTCCTGCGTCACGGGCCCACTGACGCACAACCCACGTATTCCTCGTACAAAGAAAGAAAGAGCAACAGGATGTGAGATCGCGGAGATCCCGATGACGCACGGTGACCTGGGAATCTGCTTTTTCTTGTCGAAAATGATCTTGGCGTTATTTCAAGGTCCGAGATTGTAGTAGAAATCATTATGATGTAGATCATTATAAAATTGAAAATTTATATTAATGTTTCAAACTTTGGGGTGATTAGGTGAGTTTTAGGTGATCGCATAGATTTTAAAAAATCTTCTTATCTCATAAAAAAATATAAAATAATTTCTTCCCGAAGAATTGTTATTTTATGCAATTAATTTTAATTAGGAAAGGGAGAATTGTTTTTATTATAGTGCAAGAATTATTTTTGCTATAACGTAATAATTATTTTTATTAGAAATGAGAGAATTATTTTTATTAAAAAAAATAGGAATTAATTTTGTTAAGAAAGAAAGAATTAGTTTTAGTATAATGCAAGAATTATTTTTATTATGTTACAAGAATTTGTTTTGCCATAATGCAATCATTATTTCTATTCTAATGCAATAATTATATTTATTCTAATACAATAATTATTCTTGTTGTAGTGCACTAATTATTCTTATCGTAATACAAGAATTATTTGTATTGCAATGCAAGAATTATTTTCACTATAATACAAGAATTATTTTTATTCCAATACAAGCATTATTTTTACTATAATACAATAATTATTTTTGCTATAATAAAAACGTCATTTTACGATCGTCACGAGATGATCAATCAATAATCTCATCGCCCGGAGGCTGTCACAGACACAGTGTCCTGAGAGCGAGACGGGATCGACGACGAATCATCACGGTGTTAGCGTGACCAAGCGTAGGTTGAGGTCGAGGATTTCTAGAGCCGAAGTTAGAGCGCGCTGTACTTTCTCCGGCGAGCTGCGTTCGTTTCCTTTTTCCATTCCCGTCACGGCATCTCCTCTGCGAGAGCAGCGCGCGCGCCCGCCGTCAGGACTGCCATTCGTCTCGAGCATTCGTTTCGAGCGTGCGGGCCTGGAAATTGCGGAATTGACTCCGTTTCAAACCGTTACAGGAGGAAGTACAGTCCGATGCACAAACTCTTAAGCGATTAATTATATATAGTCTTGACTTTGTTACATTTTATTTTTTAATGATAACAATTTTATCATTTTAGAATAATGTTAATTTTAATATTGGCCCTGTAGTAGCCATTTTAATATTTTTGTAATTTTAATATTGATTTATAGTAGTTATTTTTATATTTCAGTAATTTTAAGATTGGTTTCTAGTTGTCATTTTAATATTTCGGTAATTTTAAGATTGGTTTCTAGTTGTCATTTTAATATTTCGGTAATTTTAATATTTCAGTAATTTCAATATTGACCTATAGTAGTCATTTTAATATTTTAGTATTTTAATATTTTAATATAGATCTATAGTTGTCATTTCAATATTTTAGTAATATCAGTATTTTAATATTTCAATATTGACTTATAGTAGTCATTTTAATATTTTAGTATTTTAATATTGATCTATAGTAGTCATTTTAATATATTAGTAATTTTAATATTGACCCATAGTAGTCATTTTAATATTTCAGTAATTTTAATATTGATCTATAGTATTCGTTTTATTATTTTAGTAATTTTAATATTGATCTACAGTAGTCATTTTAATATTTTAGTATTAATTTATGGTAATAATTTTGTTACGAGCCGAGGGCCACTGCACACGTGGCCGGAGGTAAATGATTTTGTGCGGAAATTTGGGAGGATTTCGTGGACTGGCCGATGTTTCTTTCACCACCGGGTCGCCACATTAATAGGATAGGGTTCGCGGACTGGCCGTTGCTTCTTTCATCAACGGGTCGCCGCCTCAATAGGAGGTTCGTGGACTGGCCGGTGTTTCTTTCACCACCGGGTCGCCACCTTAGGAGTAGGGATGTTTCACGGACTGGCCGTTGCTTCTTTCATCAACGGGTCGCCGCATTAGGTGTAAAAGGTTGGAGATTGCGTGGACTGGCCGATGTTTCTTTCACCACCGGGTCGCCACATTAGGTGTAAAGGTAAAGGTGCGTGGACTGGCCGATGTTTCTTTCACCACCGGGTCGCCACATTAGATAGGAAGTCGTGGACTGGCCGTTGCTTCTTTCATCAACGGGTCGCCACCTTTGAGGATAGGTTTTGTTCGCGGACTGGCCGTTGTTTCTTTCACCAACGGGTCGCCGCCTTAGGAGGATATTGCGTGGACTGGCCGATGTTTCTTTCACCACCGGGTCGCCACATTAGACAGGAAATTGGGTTCGTGGACTGGCCGATGTTTCTTTCACCACCGGGTCGCCACCTCAGTAAGGGTAATGGGGTTTTGGTATGATTCTAAATTTGGCTCGTAATTTCAAAGAGATATTATTCGATACACCTTGAGCGGCAAAGGTATATCTATGTGAGATCGTTACCATTCAACTGACTCGAACTAGGAAATGGAAGTGAAATAATTTGTACACTGATTTGAAGGTATAAATTATTATAATCTAACAAATTCAGTCTATTACAAATGTCGGTGTGTGTAGAGTATGATTCGCGATGGTCCTAAGACACGCTCCCTGGTTCTCGCACCAAGTCGGCGGGGACTAATTACTGTAGCGTACGTACTATGTAATTATAATGCGTGAAAGAGAACTGAGCTCAATCTTGCAAGGTTTCGTCGTCGTGGTTAGACTTGGAAAACTGTCCGCTGAGAAGAGAAATCTCAGCCCTTTTATACGCGGTGGAAACTGGAAAATTCGGTAGTGGGGGCTGGGCCTACGTGACCGAAATCACGCCGCGGATGGGTCTAAGAATCGGGGATGTGTGGTAGATTGGGTGTTCTATTTTTAGAATGAAAGGACCGTTGTTCCCCGCCGACGTTATTTAGCGTATGCCTTCGAGAAGAAAGGAAAAACGTCAGGAGAAAATCTCCGTACGTAACAATTTATTTATTGGTTTATTATAATTATTTTATTATTCAGTTATGATTGATCATTTTAATATTTGTTCCTAATCTTTTAATATTCATTTATGATAATAATTTTAATATTTTAATTTATATACAATATTTTAATATTCATTTATAGTAATTATTTTAATGCTTTAATATTCATTTATAATAATTACTTCAAAGCTTTAACATTCATTTACAAGAATTATTATATTATTCATATTCATAGTTATTCAATACCATATTAAAGTACCAAATTGAACTAGAATTAAATCCCTCGTTCGGCACAGTCATTCCAACTAATTTGATCGAAACTAATTAACTAACCGCTGCCGGGGACGAACGAGATTCCTACTTAAACGCAGCCGCGAATAGTAATCGCGGCCGTACGACAGCGAAACGCGCAGCCGAGTATATAATGAATAGAAAACGAAGCAATTTCCTTATCCCCACGGATCTGACCATTAAATATTCCTACAGAAAACGGCGAAGTGAAAACCGCAGTAATAACCTAGAACTTATTGGAATTAATGCTTGTACGCAACAGATAAAGAGGAAGTGTGTAGCTGCAACCGCCTGATCGCTATTCAATTGGCCAGGCGCGCGCGCCTGATCTCGAGAGAATCACGGCATATAAGATACGCGTGTGTGTGTGTGTATATATATATGTATACATAGCGATAGAGAATAGAAAGTAACGAGCCAAAATAGGTATAACGGTGTAATAATAAGACCGGATGGCGGTGGTGTCACAATTAAACTATCCGAGGATAAATAACACTTTCACTGACACGTTCGCGTCGCGCAGTGGGCCAGCTTCATGGAATAGGTGGCATCCATTCCGAATAATAGAGGCTTTTGAAACAGAAAGTTTGTCGGACAGAAAGGATTCTGGACTGTGAAACGGTATTGTTATAGGATGTTAGTAATATGGGTGATATTAATTTAATATGATTTATAGGAATTATATGAATTATGTAGATTATATGAATTATAAGAATTATATGAATTATATGAATTATATGAAATATATGAATAATATGAATATTATAAAGAATAGTATGAAGACTAACGTGAAGACTAATTTTAATATTATGAAGAGTAATATAAAGACTAATATGAAGTATAATATGAAGTATAATATGAAGAACAATATGAAAAATAATAGCGAAAAACACTATGAAAATTAATATAGTTAACACAGACAATAATATCAAATGTAACCTAAAAAAATAATATAAAAACCAACATAATAAATACAAACATTACAAACAATAAAAGCAACATTTACAACATTGAAATAAAGACTCGAAAACCGCTGTTCCACGACTGAAAATAAAATCGATCTCGTATCTCTAGAAACCGCGCAGGTAGAAATAGGTAAACCAGTTGGAATAGCGACAAGTTTGAGAAATCGTTCGCGGGACTGGGTGAGGGTCAAGTATTGTCTCGCCGGCGAACCTAATCTTGCGCCGCTCCAACAGAAAACGAAACAATAGTGAACGAAGAGAAAGTCGCGGAGGTGTGCGGTGCGAGTCGATAAAATCCGTGAAAATGAAATTTTCTGAGGATATTGTATCGACTATATATATGCTTTGCCTACCTGCCGCTTGATAATTATCGAGGGTGCGGTTTAAGTATTACGCTTTCGAGAGTGAGTTCTATTTTCTTCGAAGCTGTAGTGCGCAGACATAACCTCTATCCTTGAAACTATCTTGGATAGTAGAATACTTGAGTGCAGGAACAATAGAAAATACAAATAATAGAAAATATAAACTATAAAAAATACAAACTACAGAAAATACAAACTATAGAATATGCAAACTATAGAAAATACAAACTATAGAAAATAAAAATTATAAAAAATACAAACAATAGAAAATAATACAATTTTTATAAAAATTGATTTTACTCTACATAAATATTTTTATGTATTTAACCTGACATAACCTGACATATTATTCATTTCTTTTTATTAAATTATATACAACAAGATTTATCATTCGACCAGGTACTTTCCCGAGAGAAAGAATCCGTAAATCATTTTCCATCATCCTAATCGTTCGCGAAAGACAGGCTCGGCTCAGGCCCATAAAGAAATCGCGCTTCCGTGTACGTGAGTTTTCTCTTTCGAGGAAATCCGCGAGTGGTGATAAAAACTGGACACAGCATTAAGGATTCTTCTTGCGATCGGTTTGCATAGTTCTCGCCGGGACCCCCATAGCCGATCGTAACGTCCGGGTTGCCGGCGACTTCCGGTAGCCGGCTGGCGAAACACCGTCGAAGCGCGATTGTGTCACGTGGATTGCGAAACTACGCCGACGCGTTATAAAACGCTGTTTCAAGATGACACTGTGATTTTTATCGTTACAGTTGCATTGTAATATTTTATTTATTGCAACGCTTTAGATATTACAATATTTTATTTATTGGAATGCTTTAGGTATTACAATGTTTTATGTATTAAAATGCTTTAGATATTACAATATTCTATGTATTGCAATGCTTTAAATATTACAATGTCTTATGCAGATATTATAATTATATATGAAATAGAAGAAAATATTTAAATCCGTATTTTAGCAATCAATTTATACATTCATAGCAATGAGGTGATTTGCAACAACTTTTTCCTTTGCGGAAATCCTCTCCAACGTTCCGTTGCCGAGTTATTAACGAAAAAACCTGGCGCCACGCCCTCGCGGCGGACGCCACGCCCACGCGGCCCACCGCGATCTCTGATTGCTCACTTTATTTCTTCAATATCTCGTCAACGGAGACTCGTAGGAGATTTTCGCAAAGGAAAAAGTTGCTTCAAATCATCCCAAGAATCATCTAGTCATGCCTCTCAGGATCTAATAAAGAGTTTCTGTCCGAGACGCTATATCCACGGAGAGAATACACGACGACAGAAAATCGGAGTCGTGCTTATTTGGAATCGCGTTTTAGATTGCTGTGCAACGGTGGCAGCCTATTATTAATTTCTCGGTTTGATCGACTTCCTCTTGCAGAACTTACGATCTTCCGTTTAGAAATTTCCAGTGAGCAACCGATGAGAAACGACGTCCGACATCTTGTCTAATGCTCTGACCATGGCCGTTCCGGCTCATAGGCGTCGACTAATATTTCCGGCTTTCTTCGATAAGTTCTTACAGCTGAACTGTGACAATGAACGACACTCGGCACGATTATGCGACAGAGTGACACTTTGCTGCGGTTAGAGATTGTTTAATATTTTTCTTTTTATATAAGAAGGTTGTTGGAGAAGATTATTATAAAATATGCTTATATATATTAATATATTTTAATTTATATGTCTTCTTGTATTTTAATAATTTGAATTGAGGTCTTCTTGAGCTAATTTAAATATTTTAATGATTTTTATTCATTGGATTGCTTTTTACAATTTGCAGTAATTTTATCTAATTTCATTATACTGTTATACACATTTCTATTCCTTTTTACAAATTGTATTTAATTTTATTTATGACTTTTTATTAAAATTGGATTCTTCCTTACAGATTGTATTGATTTTAATTGTATATTTAGCTCAAGTTTTTTCTTAAAAATTATATTAATTTTAATTGTATATTTAGCTCAAATTTCTTTTAACAAATTACATTAATCTTAACAATGACTTTTGAATAATTTGAAATCATCGAACAACTACTCGAAAATTTCATTCAACCTCGACAAACAAGTTTCTCCGACCACCATGAATCGATCCGGCGAATAAAACACCATAGAGCGCGCCGATGACGTCTTACTCTCGTCTGCTTTCCATCTTATCGGACTTTTATCCGTTTGTTTCTCGTTTTAACAAAATTCTGCACAGGTAATACCAGTTTTCGTTGAGAAGCGACTCGGCTTCGGAAGTACATATTTACCAGGATATTCATCGACCGCGCGAAGTAGGCGCGAAGAGAAATTTTTGTCTAACTTCTCCAACAAGAAGGAAATCTTGTCTAGATGCTATCGAAAACGATAGCATGCTGCTGCTGGAGCTGAGAAGATACGATCGCCCACCGAAAGTATGCGATTATACCGAAACGTTGCGTGTGCCGTTCGGGATGGTGCACGGATCATTCTAAGTGGATGTTAATAGGGCTATTTGAACATTGTAAGGAGAATTGGTACAGTTCTTGTTCGGTGCATGGGAACGATTAATTATTGTCCGTGAGGATAGTTCAATTTTTACCATGAGAATATTTTAAAAAATTTTAATTTATGTTAGCATAATTTCTTGAACAAGTTTAATTTATTTTAGCATAATTTCTTGAACAAGTTTCATTTATTTTAGCATAATTTCTTGAACAAGTTTAATTTATTTTAGCATAATTTTCTTGAACAATTATCATTTTTAGGTTAGCATAATTTCTTGAACGATTATAATTTAGTTTAGCAACATTTTTTGAAAAATTATAATTTATGCTAGCATGATTTCTTGCACAATTATTATTTATTTTAGCATAATTTTCTTTAACAATTATAATTTTTGTTAGCATAATTTCTCAAAAAATTACAATTTTTGTTTAAAAATTAAATAAAATAGCAACAAAAATAAAAATTACTGAGATATAAAATTAATATTTACAGTCTCTCCAAGTGAAATAAAGGTGAATAGATCTTGATTGGGGTAAAAAGATGACAACAACGACGAACGATGACTCATCAGGAAGAAAGGCGCAAGGCGAAACTAACGCGAGATCTCAGCGCGGTTAAATATGGGTCAAGAGACGTCCTCTTAACGCCTTAACGAATCAACAAATATTCTGATCTGATTGCGAGAGCGGGCAGATAGACGGTGATGGGACGCGCGGAGACCTTGAAACGAGATTTATTATATCTACGCGAACGGGTGAAATGAGAAAGGCGTAGCCGCGAGGATCGGTAACTTTCATCTGCGTCGGACGCCACGCCACGTGGCGCGTCCACTTTCCGCGTAGATCCTCTCGGATGCAAAGAGCTTGTCTTGAGATGTCTGCTTCCTAAACGATTAGTCAGAAGTGATGTATCTTCTCCCTTTTTTCTCTATGGCTATATATGTTATGTATTTTTTACTATAGTTTGCTATCTATAGTATTGTTTCACTATGTATTATTCAGAGTATTTATACTATTATTTCTTGTGCATCTATTATAATGGTGATATATACGTAATTACACATATTTTATAATATTGTTTATTTATATATTAATATAGTATGTGTATTCATAATAGAGAGACAAATATAGATACAAAGCGTCCTGCAATTTCATGGAGTATACTATAAAACTGTCCTCCATTATCGTAAAATCATTTCGCATGAGATTAGCATAAACTATAGCTATCTATAGTGTATTCCAAAATTATATTTCTTCTAGGAAACAAGAGGTTCTTGAGGTCATTTCAAGCAACTTTTTCCTCAGCGAAAATGCTCTACTCGGTCTGGTTAACGAGATATAAGCATAAAACGTGGACCAATGAGATAACGAGGGTGAAGCTAAGACGGTCGGGGGCGTGGCGTTGTACGTTTTTCTTTGATAACTCTTAAACGAAGCTTCGGATTGCATTTCTGTAAAGGAGAAAGTTTCTCCGAATGATCCCAGGAACCCATATTTCATGGAAGAAAAGTAATGTTGGGATAACTTGTTTATTAATTTATTTATTTATTTATTGATCTTTCTGCCTATTCATATTTCTTTTTCTCTTTTTATTTTTCTGTCTTTCTCACATCTTTTTGCATCTCTCTGTGTATCTGTCTCTCTATTTAGCTATCACTTTCTCTATCTCTATATTTATCTGTCTATTTATCTATATACTATATCTATATATCTATCTATCTATCTATCCCCCTATGTATCTATCTATCTATCTATCCCCCTATGTATCTATCGGTCTATCTGCCTGCCTATCTAGCTACCTGTCTCTCTATCTCTCTATCTATCTAGCTACCTGTCTCTCCATCTCTCTATCTATCTACCTATCTCTATATCCTTACACAGGTCTTTCCATCGCCTCCCCAATCGATCGCAGTCCTGTATGACGTATCCGCGATGCGTCGAGCGTTTAATTCCTCCTCGCCGGTTTCGATCACTTTCTTTTCGCTTTCAAGCTCCTCCGCGTTTCCGCGGCCTGTTACTGCTGTTGATGCTGTTACTGCTGCTGCTGGCTTTCCGTTCTAAGAGTACTACCAGACGCTATCACAGTCGAGAAGTCGTCGACGGTCGCCTTCCCCGAAGGCTTCTCGCCGAGAAATTTACATTTGTTCTGCTTTCTATTCGAACGGCGTCGCCTCCGGGGCCCCCGAGGTCTGCTATGTTTTTCTGCAAAACGTTTCCTCCTATTATTGGAACAACAGATCGAAGAGATTTTTGAAAGTTACCGCTGCCTGTCGGTGAGAAGATCTCGGTTGTTTTTTGCTGTTTTTATTCTATTTTTATTGGCGATTATTTTATCGACGATTTGGGAATGAAAATATGGATAACTTGGGGAGAGGTGGTATGATTTTTTAGGTCTGGGGAAAAATTGATTGTTGTAATAATAAGTGTACCTATAGGTGGTTGTTTAATAATTATATATACAGATAACAATTATTTAATCATTATATATATATGCGAATATTTGCGAATTTTTTTCTCAAAAACTACAAGACCTATCTCAGAAACAATTTTTACGTAAGAAAGATACCTAGAATACCTTGCAGTATGTTCCATAATTTTTCATTGTAATATATTCAGTAATTACGAATTTATCGCTGGCTTCCGTAGGGTACCACCGAGAAAACTACTTTAATAAATTCGGTCACAAAAAATCCACTTTACTTTGCCATTTCTAACAAATATAAAATCGCCTCTATATATAAAAGAGAGTCTCTACTCTTCTATGTTCCAAAAGGAGCCCAATCAATTAGAGCACCGATCGCGTCACGTACCGGGCGTCCCAGAAATCATCGCGTAAAATCCTACTCAACGACGATCGATCGAAAAACCGTTCTCGCCGATCGAAAATCGAGGCTTCTCTCAGGTCCGTGTCAGCCGCCATGGAATTCTCTTTTTAAGGTCACGGACACAGGGGCAGGCAGAGAGCCGACTGTCCGCTAGACGACTGGAATAACAGCATAACGGTGTGCCGCATTCGTCGTTTTCCCGGGACGAGTTTTGTGGCCCGGCCCAAGTGGCCGGCGATGGCCTAATCGAGGTCACGAAAAGTGAATCGAAGAGGTTTCGTGCGAAAGAGAGACGTGCGAGTCGCGTTACGGGTCACTGGTCGCTAGATGAAACACGGCCGGTTATACCGTCCGGGGTTCGTTCACCTCTCGAAACTGTGTCAGCGGTCGATTTTAAAGATCGACCCTTCCCCGGTTAACTCTTCTGCTCGTACGCCGGCTTAGGCGCTTGTGTTTTAAGCGAAAGGTCAGCTCAAGGTCAAGCTGTAAACTATACACGTCCCGATGCAGTTAAATGGCGGCTACGCGATGCCATAATGCACGTTATGCATTTAATATGCATTTAACTGTGAATTAATATGAAAAACCCTAAAAAATTCGTAAAACATAACCTAGAAGAAAGAAATATGTTCTGACATTTAAATTCGTAGTTAAGAGGATGAATAGACTCCGACGCGGTCTTTTGATAGGAAAAGATTAAGCTTCAGTTCTTTTTTTAAAAAATATAGGCTCCAAAAGGGGAGAAATTGACTCATTTGAATTTCCTGAAATGTTCTGGACATTATATCAGGATATAAATTACCAGGTTTTAAAGTAGACACTTCCAGCTTCAATTTAACCCTTCTTTGCATGATTTTTCCTATTTTTTAAAAATAAATCAGGTTGATGTAATTAATGCTCTAGATTAAAGGAAAAATATTTTAAAAAATCCTAGTATAAATAAGAATTTGAATTATTTAAAAAACAGTATGATGGAAATTTACATCATTATGCATTGTTACATATATAGCTCAGTATTAAATAAATCAAAAGATATTGTTTACTTATTCTCCTTTATTCTAAATGATAATTTAAAAAACAATTATTATTTTTATTCAAGCACAAATTAACTCCACATTTATTACACGAAATTGTGGAATAGCCTTTACATTTGGGAATTTTACACAAACAGTGGAATGACAAGTTCTAGGCTTTTTAATTGACAGTAACGTTTGCTATTTTTTGACAACTGCGTTTTGTTGTACGCAATAGTCATTTATAAAGTTGCCAGCAACAACAAATTTAAAGTTTACAGTTTTTGAGTACCTTTTTTTCTTCACTAAATGTTATGATTGAAATTTCCATCATCATGCAAAGAAGGGTTAAGCTAAGTTTCATTAAAGTACACCCACAGGAACATATTTAAATATTTGCCTAAAGTCGATCATTGAAATAATGTCCGCTCCAAAAGGGGGAAATTGACTGTTTTTAATTTTCGAAAATGACATGGTCACTACATTAGGATATAATTTACTAGATTTTGAAGTAGACACTTCTAGCTTCAATTTAAGCTGAGTTTCATAAAAATACGCCCACGGGAACATATTTAAATATTTGCCTAAAGTTCACTAATGAAATAATATCCACTCCAAAAAGGAGTAATTTGATTGTTTTTAAATTTTCAAAATGACATGGTCACTGCATTAGGATATAAATTACCAGGTTTTAAAGTAGACACTTCCAGCTCCAATTTAAGCTAAGTTTCATGAAAATCCACCCACAGCAACCTATTTAAATATTTATTTAAACTCCACCACTGAAATCATATCAACCCTAAAATTTACGGCTTCACCATTTAATTTTTAATTCTTGAAAACTAAGCTAAAGATGAACCTTCAGTTCACGAAAAAAAATCGTCGAATCGGTTGATCCGTAGGATCCGTTGCGCGATCAGACACCTCCTGGGAACCAGTCCAGGCGGGTTCACGAGCAGCTCGACCCACATTCGTCTTCTCGGTATTCTTTCCCGCGAGAATCTTTCTTCTTTTATGCCCGCGTTATCTGCGACCCGACGAGGCTCGCTCAATTCGCGATGGGAAACGATGCGGGCTGTGATACGGCGAGCACAATAGCCGGCGCAATTGCGTCTGCTCGCCTTTTTCGCTGATTGTTTCCTTTGTTTCCGTCTCCACGTAATAAATTACGTAAAACATCGAATCGCGAGCGAGCTCGCGTAAACACGTCCGCGATGAATAGAATGGCCTGTGTCTATTATGTCGCTGAAGCGACGCTCTGGTAGATCGGATAGCACCTGTGTCAGGTGCTTTAATTGATCGTGAGGTGATCTTTCCTAAGCGCCGGTTGCTCATATTTTTATTTGCGATTTTATTCGCGATTTTACTATTGGGTTGTTAAATAAGTCATTGCGCTTTTTTCATTTCATTTTTAAGTACGTTTATTTAATATACGTAATGAACATTAATCACTGATGTATTGGTCCTTTTGTTGGATGACCTTCTGCCATCTCTCGGGCAACTTCATAATACCGCGTTCATAAAACTTCTTGTCTTTTCCTACGAAGAACTTGTCAAGGTGCTGTTTGATGAGGTCGGCAGACGCAAACGTCTTACCATTCAAGGAATTTTGCAAGGATCGAAATAAATGAATGTCTGATGGTGCAAGGTCTGGACTATACGGTGGATGTGGTAGCACATCCCAACTAAGCTGTAACAATTTTTGCCGAGTGACCAAACTTGTGTGTGGTCTCGCATTATCGTGGTGGAACACTACACCCTTCCAATTGATAAGCTCGGGACGTTCCTGTGCAATGGTATCACTTAATTTCTGTAGCTGCTCACAGTAGACATCGGAATTAATCGTTTGATTCTTTGGGAGCAGCTCATAGAAGATTGGTCCCTTCCATTCCCACCAGATTCACAGCATTACCTTCTTTTGGTGGATGTCTGTTTTTGCTTGCCTTTCCGGTGCTTCATCCAATCTACACCAACTTCTTTTTCTGCTGACATTGTTGTACACATTGTTGTTTTCGTCATCCGTGATCATACGCTTCAAGAATGGATCGTTTTCTTCGCGTTTGGTCAGTTGATCGCAGACGTTCATGCGCTTCGTCAGGTGAATTTCTTTCACCTCATGCGGTATCCAAACATCGAGCTTCTTTACGAAACCAAGCGATTTCAAATGGCCATGAACACTGTCAATGGACACTTTTAGAGCGATAGCAAGCTCCCGAACCGTCGAATGCTTATTTGCTTTCATCAATGCTTTGATTTTATCGTCGTCAATTTCGGAAGGTCTACCGGAGCGATGAGCATCTTTAACTGAAAAATCACCATCACGGAATCAGACGAACCAGTTCTGGCACTGGCGTTTTTCAATGACGTCTCTGTCGTAAACTTGAGGCAACTCTTCCCTTGATTCAGTTGCTTTCTTCCCTTTTTAAAAACAATAAAGCAAAATATGGCGAATATGCTTTTCAAAATTCTCCATGTTCGAACCACAACTGCAAGTACAAAAATCAACCAAATCGTGCCAAAATTAGTTTGTTTTTTACGTTAAGTATCACAAACAAAACACGCGTGAACATTTGACATTCATATCACGTTCAGATATAAATAATCGCGGACAAAGCAATCTATCGGAAAAAAACGCAATGACTTTTTGAACAACCCAATATATATTTATTCGCAGTTTTACTTATATTTTTACTCGCTGATGGTGGAAATAGATTGTAATTCGTTCCTATAACAATATAGAAACGTGGAGGTTGATAATTCACACCTACACTTTCGATTTGCTACGAATGGGTTAGAGGTGCTGTCCTCGCCACGCGTTGAAGTCTCCAGAGTCTCTGCGACGGGTGTACATATAGGCTCGGTTATGGGGAAACTATACTTATTTTGATGCAACTATTTTGGTCCTTAGGTATCTTGATCGTCGGAGAAATGTTCTATAGTCCATATGCATTATTAAAATATAATCTTAGTAGTTTCTTAATAATATCTTTATGATAATAATAATACTCCAAAAAATGATAACGTAGGATACTTTTGGGCGAGAATTGACCAACTTTGATTAACAATAACTCCGCGAGGAATTATCGTAGGATGATGACTCTATTTTTAAATTAAAGCTTTAAGCTTCTACTTTATTATAGTATTTTTGGCATCTACTGTATTTAGATTCTAAGTTTGGTGCAGTCTGATCATTGTAACCCTCCATATATAACACGATATTTGTCATATCAAAAATTTCCAAGTTTAACGAAGCGCACAGACTTTGCAAAATTTTTCTTCGAGATGCTCTTTACAGTAAAATAAAGTTCGATTCCTCCTCTTTAATTTAAAAAATATTAACGTCGCTACGATTTTTTTACACAAAGTTACAGTATTTTGAAATTACCCTTGCAAATCTCAGCTTTTAATTACCTGGAAAGGGGTGATTTTTCTATGGTTACAATTAAATATCTATGGGGATAAGAATGCATCTAACTGAAAATCAAGGAAGACTGATTTAAAGTAGAGATTCCAAGCTTTAATTTGACACCAAGATCATTATCCCACGATGATTTTTCGCGAAGTTATTATTAGTCAAAGTTGACCAATTTTTATCCAAAATTTGCTTTTGCTATTCGATTCCAGCTTTAAAATAAATCCAGATTTAAATATTAAATATTAACCAAAGGTCTAAAATTCATAAAATACCAATACTTTTGACACCGACTGTAACCCGATTGTATCATCGAGTCGAAAATGTGATGCTCCTTTATTTGGCCGGAGATTCTTGCTTCTCGAAATGGGTGAAGTCGTGGCACACTGACCTTTCCAAGCGCGAATCGTTGCGCAACATTTCTCTCCATCTTGTTTGATAACGCGATGTTTTTGTTTATTGTTCTTTTTACCGTTGTCGAGCTATACGGCGATTACTTGCATAACATGCAAGAAATAGAATAATGGAACATTGCGTGTCCGGCGCAAAGGAGAAATTGTAGCGAATTATTTCCAACGTCGCATAATTTTTTTGCTGACCCCTAACCAAATCGAAAATAAATTAACAAAAAAATAGAAACAATATCCAGTGAACCTTGTGATATAAATAAAAAATTTAAAAGATATAGAATAGAAGAAGATATATAATTTAAACAAATTATTGAATTATGTGACAATTATGTGAATTTCGATACCCTCTTATATAGTGAAATATTTTAGCGTAATAAATATATAATACATAATATATTGTATTGTAAAAATAATATTGCTATATTATATTATTATACGTATAATGCTATAATTATTTATTATATATATAGAGAAATATTGTAGCGTAATAAATATATAATAAATAATTACAGTATTATACATATAATAATATAATATAGCAGCATTAATTCTACAATACAACATATTAATATTATATTACCATATAAATTACTATATTTATTATTATATTATTACTACACATTACAAAAATAATTTACACCACTTATACTTTAATTACATCAATTAACAATGTACCAAATATTTAACTATGCCCACAGACAATATTAATGATCTCAAAATAGCAAATTTAATTTTCATCCTCGTTTCGAATAAAATAATCGACCACGCAGCCGTCGCCAATGATTAGCGTTGGATCGGGAAACGATCGCAGTCGATCGCTTGTCATTCGATCGTAGAAATTCACTTCTCATCGCGGCAACAGTCGGCATCAATTAGCAGTGTCGAACCGGAGAAAGACGTTTAAGGAACGACTCCGATTCGTATACACAAGAAATTCCGCCGCTGTCCGCCTTGAGAGCGAAGCTTTCGAAACCGCTTCAGTACATTGCTTCACCTTCATTAGCCATAATGGAGAACATCGCTGCGCTCGCTTACCCCGGCGTCGCCTCTACGTACTGCGATAATGTCGCAATCGCGGCGAACTGGCTAATAAACTCGTTCCAAAGTCGTCTTCATCTTTTAATAATCCATCGTGGACGAAGTAGAAATTTTTCTGATACCGACATACTGCCCGAGAAAAAGGTATGACTCATTCTAGTCAGCATTAAGTATGCTCTAAATTTAGTATAGTCTGTGTTATCCTGAATTAAAATTAAGTAATTAATTATAATATAATTTGTTACTAGTTCAGTATTTAAAGAGGCATAGTGATATATATAGAATACACTGTTAAGGTTATGTGACATACAGTTATACAGTGATATACAGAATATAATTTTAAGGTTATGTAATACTCGCGAAAAGTTGTCGAGGTGATTACTGAGATGATTTCAAGCATTTTTGTCCTTTACGAAAACTTTCTACGACGCTCCGTTCGCAAGTTATTGACGAAAAACGCGGACCAATTATAGCGCGAGCGTAGCCAGCGTCCCGCCCTCGCGGCAACGAGGTCGCTCTCTGATTGGCACGCGTTTTTTTTTAATAACTCGTGAACGGAGCTTCGTAGAACATTTTTGCAAAGGAAAGAGTTTCTTCAAATCACTTCATTGTAATGTTTATGCAAGTGTATTATTAAAATTCATATATAAATATAAAATTACAATAAATAATCATCTAGGATCCAGATTTTTGATATGAGTTCATATAATTCGTATAATGGAGACCAATAGATGTCTATATGGAGATGTAAATACATAAGTAAATGAATAAATAAATGAATGAATTAATTAATTAATGAGTGAATGAATGAACGAACGAAGTTTGTCAAAAAACATCCACCATCGCTTCATTCACAAAGTAGCACGCGCGACTGAACCTGACATAACCTAACCACCCTAACCTAACAAAGGTGTCCATAACCTCAAACAAAGCAGAAACAGTGGCATCGTAACGAGCGATTAGCGCTGTCAGCGCAGTCGGAAACATTTGACGCGCTTGTCTCCCGTCACAGTGCAATTTCGCGGTTGCACGACTCCGTTCCGCTGTCATTCTGACCGACGTTAATTATGCATAACGGGTCGCGCTACTGTGCGCGCTCTCGTTTTCTTTTTTTCTCGAGGCAGACGACACGGAACCCGAGCACAATTAGATGGGCCACGCGCGGAAGAAGACAGACAAAATCACCGGCGGCGCAACATTCCGGGGATTTAACGGTACAAAAACGCTTCGAGTGCCCCCTCGGCGACGCAACTGCATCGGGCCGCTTCCTGTCTGACTTTTTCAATCGCGACTCAGCAGTAACATAGCGAGCGATTTCGCAGCCTGGTTTCTTAGACTTTATTTTTGCTACATGGGAAGTCCTGTAAAGACTGTACAGCGCGCTCTGGTGGCGACTGAACGAAACTCGAGTCGATGTACTCGATTATAATAAGCATTAATTATGTAATTAATTAAGGAGAGGATGTTAAAATTATGTCTCTCTGCTTGAATAAAATAAATAGAAAATTAAATATATGAATAAAAAGAGAATACAAAATTAAATATATAACTAAAAAGCAAATAGAAAATTAAATATATAAATAAAAAATAAATAAAATTTTTCAAGGTGACTGTAAGGAGCAGAAATTAAATAAAAAATATACTGTTTCCTCTAATAATTTTGACAAGTTGAAAATAGTGTAATAATGTTATTTAACACGCTATTTTTACTCGACTCTTCCTCTGGTCATTTATTTCACTAAAACTTGCTATATTATCTGTAATTACTAATAATCGTATATAATAATAAATTAAATTCACTACGATGCATTCTTGTGGTGGAAATTAATTCTTTAATTCTAGATTTGTTTTTTACAACTATTTTTTAACCTATAAATAAAAGCATGTACCATTAGTGTTAATACTTCTTATGGTTTTATAGTTTTGTCTTACAGCATTTGTCTCTGTCATTAAAAGCAGTCAATCATGGCGTAAGTGAGGTTATCGTTAGCTTTTTTAAAAAGAAGTAGGAATTGATGCACTAGGGAAATCGCGAGACTCGTTGCATTTCACTAAAGGGCCGTCTTAGGAGAGGTGTCCACGTGTCACAATTCAGCTCTAATTGCTGAATTTCGCTAGGTTAGTTCAACGAATTTGATGCTAGTCGACGCGTCGATTCACGGCGTGAACGTCCACGTACTAATTATCATTGACGCGGCGTAAAACGGTCAGGCTGGCTCGTCATCATTGACGGGGCCTTGGCACAGACCGGGCCACAGGCCCTGCTACCTTTGGCGGGCCCAATGGCGTCTCGTCGCGTCGCCTTCCACCATCTGGACTACCTTAACGCAATCCATATTGAGCCTAAGAATGCTAACAATCTCTCGATAACTTCACTACAGGCAGAGATCATTCCTTGTCTACGATCCCTTCTCGATCACTGTGCCACGAGGACAGCCCATGTTCCCCTAACCTCGAGAGTGACATAACCTTTTCGGAAAAGTTGCGTCAGCGAGTATAATTGCGTTCACTGTCAGATTTATCATCAGTTGGCAAGCGATTATGCTAGTTGAATCATATTTGTTCGTAAGATGGCAGAAAGTTTGTTTATAGACCAAAGTCTACAGTGCTAAATATGCTGAGGCTTCGAATCCATGATTTCCATCACATAGTTTTTTAAATGTTTATTCTACAAACAATGATTCTATATTTTATATTGTATCATTTTATATTATTATAATATTTTATTCTTTAAATATTGTGGACGTGTAAACGATTCTATCATAGTTTATAAATCATGTAATATAGTGAATTGGTGCAGAAGGGATAATAATATATTTGCCCACCTCTCATATATGAATATATGAATATATGAATATATGAAATAATCTACTACTTAAAGTAATAAAATAAAGATATCCTAATGCAATAGTAACTACCAGTAGCCTGCTTTAAATAACAATAAATAGATCCAGCAGCCTTTTATTTAAATAATAATATGAAAAGAACCTCCCACATTAAATTATATCATATTAAATTAAATTAACCTAAAAACTATAATTAAGATAAACGTCTTCAGGTTAAATTTAGATCCAGCATCCTTTTATTTAAATAATAATATCAAAAGGGCCTCCCACATTAAATTAAATTAACCTAAATAATAATTGAGATGAACGTCTTCAGGTTAAATTTAGATCCAGCAGCCTTTTATTTAAATAATAATATCAAAAGAACCCCCCACGTTAAATAATACCATATTAAATTAAATTAACCTAAAAACAATAATTAAGATAAACAGGTTAAATCTAGATCCAGCAGCCTTTTATTTAAATAACAATTTCATAAGAACCTCTCATATTAAATTAACCTAAACAATAATTAAGATAAACGTCTTTAGGTTTTAGATGTTTATTGAGAAGTCACGCTGTCAAACCGTTTCGAAATACGCGCCATGAGTCGCGGCAGCTGCCAGACAGCCGTCAGTCCTGATTTCCCTTTTCCACGCCCCTGCACCTGTGGCGTGGAAGGAGACGAATCGGTTTTTGTCAGCCGGCCAGAGATCGTCTCAGCCAGGCGTCTGACAAAAAACACGAGTTGCTCGGAACCGCTCTCGTCCGTGATTCCAGCTGGCCATTCACGGCGACGCGTCGCCCGACGGCCTTCTCTGGCTTTCTTTCGCCAAATTTCACTCGACGGCGGAGGACTGGTCTGGTCGGTTCGTCTGCGAAACGGCGCTCGTCCGGTCTATGTCGTCGACGATTATGCCGCCTTCGCTCGTTCAGCCGATCTCTAACAAGATAATTGACCGGCGGAGAGACACCGACAAAAACGGTTTCTCCTTCTTGTCGCGCGATACGCGACTATCCGGGACTTTCTTCTCTTTTCTTTCTCTTTCTTTCTCTTCGTGGAGGGAATTTTTTTGATATGGAGGTTATGTCAAGGTTCGGAAGATTTACGAGAGGTTAGGAGTGATGGAAAGTATAGTAGAGTCGAGGGAATTTTTTGATATCGTCCTGTTGGAGGTTAGGTCAAGGTTCGAAGGATTTATGAGAGGTTCGGAACGATCGACAGTATAGTACAGTAGAGGAACTTTTTTTGATATTGTACTGTTGGAGGTTATGTCAAGTTTTCTTGATGCTAGTCCTACGCCTATGAGCGTTAATACTAGGCTTATGTGCATTAATTACTATACTTCTGTAGGTTGCTACTACGCCTATGTGCGTTAGTGCTAGGCGTATGATTAATTACTATACTTTTGTACGTTGTTACTACGCCTATGTTCGTTAGTACTAGGCTTGTTTGCATTGCTCCTAAATTATGTGCGTTCATACTATGTCTACGTGTCTTATTACTACGCTTATGGGTTTTACTACGTCTATGTAGGTTATTCCTACGCCTATGTGTGTTAGTACTAAACTTGTCTGCCTCAGTATTACGTCTATATGTCTTATCACTACGCCTATGTGCATTTTACTACGTCTATGTACGTGACTCCTACGCCTATGTACGTGACTCCTACGCCTATGTACGTTACTTCTACGCCTAAGTGAACTAACCCCACTCCTATGTCGAAATCTAACAGAATTGGTCAAGCATTTGTCTAGAATTCCCAAAATGACAACATGTAATGCAATGACATAACCTTTTTCTAATTCCATCATTTAAATATTTAACTTTTTTTTGCATATTATTTATTACTATCGATTATCCAAAGTTTTAAGGATGATTGTATCTATGCTTTAGCGTCGTAGAATTTTTGGGGGCGTAAAAAAGAGACATCTGACAGTCGGAAGAAATTGTGTACTGTAGAGAGTCATAGTTTTATTAGTCCCCCTGTTAGAGGTTAGGTACACATTGACTTGATTCTGGTTTCAGTTCTTTCTGTTGTCTCTCACCACTTTCACCTGACCCACGCTCACCTAAATTGGGAGCCGTATTTGCATAGCAGTTAAGTACATGCTTGAACTGTGTTGACCTAGCTAAAGTACAGTAGTCTTTATAGTCTTCAGTATACTAATGTTAGCATTTAGAAGTTCGAAAAGTGCCTAAGATTTTAAAGGTAATATTATCTATGTTTGCCATAGTGACACAATGTTTAAGAACGTTATTAACGTTATTTAAAGAACGTCGCAGGTGTTATTTTACTATTGCCAATCTATAGGTTAGGTAATTATAGAGTAGTTTTTGCTGCCATGTCCAACAGCATCCAACAAAATTCACCTTTAGGATTCGCCTTAGCATGATAATGAGAGCAAGAATAAACTATATTAACTAACCTAAACTATAATATAGTGTGCTATAGTCTTCATCATATTATTTACAGCTTTTAGAGGTCAGGTACCCCTAGAGTCGTTACTATAGCAAGAATAAACTATATTAACCTACCTAAACTACAATATAGTACCCTATAGTCTCCACTACATTATTTATAGCATTTAGAGGTTAGGTACCCATCGAGTCGTTACTATGGCAATAATATACTATATAGCAAGAATAAACTATATTAACCTACCTAAACTACAATATAGTACCCTATAGTCTCCACTATATTATTTATAGCATTTAGAGGTTAGGTACCCATCGAGTCGTTACTATGGCAATAATAAACTATATTAACCTCCCTAAACTACAATATAGTGTCCCATAGTCTTCTCCATACTATTTACAATATTTAGAGGTTAGGTATCCCTAGAGTCATTACTATAGCATCTCCAATGAAGCTCATTATGCAACGAGACCACCCAGTACAGTCGACCAATCCCACAAGCCTTGCAGAAACGTTATCAGACCGGCTCAGAACTATAGTTCGTCGAAGATGTAACGATTCTGAAGCATCCATGCATTTCGGTCCGATTGCAACCATGCGGAAACCGTTTCAGGAAGGAAAAAAAGGGGACCAATCAAAGCATCGATCTGTAATATCGATCAGTGTACGCGAAGTCTCGATTCTCTCGAGTGTAACAGCTGCTGTCGAGGAAAATCGGCGACACCTGTAGCCGGGAGATTGCGGGTCGAGAAGTCGCGCGTCTCCTGAACTTACGACCCAGATCCGATGCGCCGGAAAGAAAACGCGACGGGTCAGGGAATCGGGCGTTATCTCTAAGAACGCGGTGTCGCTACGAGGGGGGAACGAGTTCTCGCGCGAGAAACGGAGGGAAACTCCGGTGTGTTTATACAACCGCGCCGGTCTGAACAACGATCGCCTGCCCCTAATTGGGACCAGTAGTCGATCGGCAGGCAATCGGGAAAATCGGGACGATCGCGTGCCACTTTACTTTCCTTTCTCTGGCCATTTCTTTCGGCCTCTTACGAAAGAGACCGCTCGCTTCTTTCGATGGCCAGAGGATCGTGAAAATTACGTGCCGTGGATCCAACGGTATGGAATAGCAGAGCGAACCGAGTCTTTATGGGAAATGACAGTTTTCTATGGGAGCCTTCTTTAGGCTAATATTTAAATCCTGCGAGACAGTTGTCGATAATGGGAGGTTTTTAGTGGAATTGAAATTTTTCTAGAGAAAAGTAGGAGATAATAGAGTGCTTGTAAGATGGAGATTGTTCAAGTCAGAAGAGAGTGACCGTGGATATTAATGCTAAATAAAAATTAATTTAGATGATTGGAGGAGATATGACTTAGTTGAAAATGTTTTTTTTTATTTCATAAATATGGTAGATAAATGTGGTGTCCAATTTTTTTTCGTCATCTAATATTACATTTTAGGGTTAGTATTATTTCAGTGGTGGAGTTTGGGCAAATATTTAAATATGTTCCTGTGGGTGGATTTTCATGAAACTTAGCTTAAATTGAAGCTTGAAGTATGTGCTTTAAAGCCTGGTATATCCTATTATAGTGGCCAGAAATCTACATGTTTCTTCATAGCGAATACATCACTCGTAAATTGTAATCGAAATTGTGAAAAGCCTAGATGAATTTAGTCGTGTCATTGTCGTGAAGCAACTCATGTCACTGTGAATGATTGGTGCATTTACTATTAAGAAACCAGTCACTTGCATCGAAGTATTTCAGTCACGCTGATGACACGCTAGCAGCCAAGTCAGTGCTTTGATTTCGCAAGTAAATCGCTACCTTCTATAACTCTGTCAGAATTAGAGAAAAAAAGACAATTACTATTTATTACATTATATTATCTATTACGTTATTTGTTATTATTATTATTATTATTATTAATTACATTATTACTATATTATATTATATCATATCCGATTGGTCCACGAATCACAATCGTCGTCTTAATCATGGCCGTCTCGCGGTTGCCAGGTTGCCGGCGCCGCCCGGAGCGACCAGGCGACTCATCAGGATTTTCTAAGAGCTGATCGACGCGTATCGATCCCCTAACTTTCCCTTCTCACGACTATCTTCTGTCTGCCCGGCAGCCCGAGATCGCCGGACTGCCTCCGATGTCCCCGATACCCGAACGACAGTCGGCGACGATCGTTTCGATGGTTGGTTTTCTGGTCCGAGAGAGGCATACGGCCTCATCCGTTTCGTCGCGACAAAGTCGTGCCGTGAGAAACGGTGGCGGCCTAGCCCCGCTCGTGTTTTACTAGCTGCCGGTCTTCCGTTCGCAGGAGGAACGCTGGGTCGGAAACGAGATGGCCACGCGTTCCACGAGATTGTTATTCAGGCGTTATGCTAATGACAGCGCAACGAGCTGGGAATACCGTTACCGATAGTTCAGGCGAATCCATCAATCTGGTTCGCCAAGCGTGCTGACACGACCAGCAATCACAAAGGAGACTCGGAACGGTGGAAGTCGAAGTGATAACCCTTTGGGCCCTTTTCAAGACTTATAAACTTTGACTTAAGTGCTTGTGAAAAATTAGAATCGCTATAGAGTTGGCAGGAAGCATCCTTAATTTAGACAATTTTTTAACCTTTTGCAGTCGAAGCTATTTTAATTCCGAATTTAAAATAATTTATTTCTATTTTGTATCATTTAAAGCCATGTGGAAGCCGTTTTAATTCTGAATTTAAAATAATTTATTTCCCTTTTCTATGATTTAAATTGATATAAGGACTGGACGTCTTAAGAACGTCTATTTTAGGGTTAAATGGCTAACGCAAAAATGGACGTGTTTAAGACGTGTTTCAGACGTCCTTAAGCCATCTTTAAGCCATCTTTAAGACTTCTTATTTCAGACATTAAAATACTATAGCTTACGTCTATATTAACTATACCTTATTTTTCTATAAAAATAACTAAGAACTGAATATATACAATTTTCTAATCCACCAATTTATTAGCCAAAAATGTAACCTCCTACAAGCAAATATAAAAGTTAACCTCTTTGAATGTCATCTGTGAACCCCATAAACCTAACCAATTTTCAGCAAAATCACATATAAACATTCTGTAGTCCAATAGCTTAACTACACTATTACAATCACAATATTGTCTCCAAGTTATAGGACAGCTACTTATTAACTTAATAATGTAAAAAAAACATAACCTAGACATCACCTACAATTTATGTTGGCATTTTTTGAACAAACAGAAGGCATTTTCCGGGCTCTGTTTCCTCTCCAGGGTCGACTTGACTATAACATATTTGTTCAAGATGATATAACATAATGCGTACACTATAATACCTTTCTGCAGTATGATATAATATAGTTCTTATGCTATACTATATTTATACAATATATGTATAACGTAATATGATATAATTTATATATTATGACATATTTGTACAAGATCATATAATGTAATTCATATCCTATGACACATTGCTACTGTATAATATAATATAGTTCATATAACCATAACCTACAATTGCGTCATGTTCGCCAATTTTGAACAAACAGAAGGCATTTTCTGGCCCCTGTTTCCTCTCCAGAGGGTCGACTTGACACCAATCCAAGAGAAAGAGTTCGATTACCGTTCGTTTTACGAAGGATCCTCCGTTCTATGACGAATTACCCTGTCAGCCCGACGACAGGCTATTGCCATAATTTATGCCTGTTCTCTGATGAATTGCCTCGGTTTATTGCTTATCGTAAATAATGGGACGTACGCGGATATAATCGTCGTCCATGTCCTCCATGGCTGGCGCGCGATGGGAAACTAGCTAACCAGTTCTAAATGCGGCTCTGCCGAGCCTCTTCGCGGTTTATTGCTAATTTATCCTCTTCTCGTTTGTTCAACGGCGGAGCAACTCTCGCGCGTCCTGCATAATTAATTGGACTATACATTTTTTTGTTGCTTGAAACGGTCAAGTGGCATAGGTGCCTGGAAACTACCGTAATTATACGGGGAATTATTTGAGGTTATGGTAATAGCTAGTAAGCGAAACCTGAAACTGATGACGTTAGATGACTTTAAAGAAATGGGGAAATTAGTTGTAAATAATTATAATATTTAATTGGAAGGTGACAGATTTTTAGTCGATTTTTGTGTAGGATACACTTTGTATGAAGATCTACAGTCTATTTATCACAATAATAATTTATGATAATAGTAATAATAAGTTTAGTGCAAAGTAAGTAATAATAAATAGAAGGATCTTATGCAGGATGCAATTTGCAGCAACTTTTTCCTTAGCGAAAATGTTTTACGAGGCTCGGTTCACGAGTTATTAACGAAAAGTGTTGACCAATTGGAAATACAGTAGGCCCGACGCTCCGCCCTCATGACCATTGCTGCGTAGCGCTGACCGTCTGACGTAGCGGTAGTGGTCACAAGGGCGGAGCGTCGGGTGTACTGTATTTCCAATTGGTCAACATTTTTTGTTAATAACTCGTAAACGAAGCCTCGTAGAATATTTTCGCTAAGGAAAATGTTACTTGAAATAACTTAAAGAATTCCCTAATTAACAAATATATAAAATAATCTTTAATAATATTTTTTTAATAATTACAATCAATTGAAAATAATGCAACAATGTTCGGCAGATCTTGTGCTGTTATAATAAAATAGGCACTAGTTTTGTTTAAAATGAAATCAGCATTAGTATTGTTTAAAATAAAATAAGCTCTAGTATTTTTTAAAATAAACGCTAATATTGTTTACTGAATGCTATAGTTTAATATTTCACATCTATTTTTTTAGGGGATCCTGCGTGGGCACAGGAGTGGCCGACGCCTCTCGACGAATCGGCAGACGAGAAGAACGATGCATTGATCTTTCGTTCGGTTGTTGAGTCGATGAAAGAATGGAGGTTGCACAAGATACTGAACCACAGGACGAAGAGGGACGTCTCGAAGGTATGCTACGAGGATGTCGGCTGCTTCGAGGACACCGGGCCCTTCAGCTACTTGGAGATGCTGCCATCGCCGCCCAAAGATGTCGGCACTAGGTATCTATACTCTAGATTTTTTTATCTATTATATAATTTATTATAGTATAGTATAATGCGTGTTGTATGGTACAAGTTACGTGCTATAATATATTTGTATAATATAATATAATTCATACACTATAATACATTTCTGCTGTATAATATAATATAGTTTTTATACTATACTATATTTATACAATAGATAACGTAATATAGTATAATTCATATACTACAATATAATACATTTGCACAAGATAATACAATATAATTCATACATATTAATATATTTGTACAGTATAATATAATATAATTCATATACTATAAAATATAATATAATTTCAAATTCTATAGTGCATTCGTATAATACAGAATAAAATTATACGCTATAATGCATTCCTATAATACGACATAGCATAATCGTGCTAACATCACTGCATTCCTATAATACAATACAATATAAGTGAAATATTATAATGCATTGATATAATACAATATTAATATACAATTCACATACTATAGTATATTTGTGTAAAAACTACAATAGTAATGAAACTTTCGACTAAAATGCTTAGTAAGTGCCATAAGTTTTTAATGTCAAATTACTTAGTTATTGTTCAATAAATAAAATATATTCAACAAGAAAATAATGAAGTGATACATTTAGTGATACATTTACTATAGTGATACATTTTTGCTTTGAGGTTACTAAATACAGTATAATAAAAACTAAAAAATTAATAAAATGTTTAATAAATGTTGCAAACGTCTGCCTTAGGTTCCTAGTGTACGGAAGCAGGAAGGCCAGATCGATTCCTATGGAGGTTCCTGCCGATGACATAAACGACAAAGCGCACCGTGCCATAGATCCGGATCTGCCAACCAAGGTGATCGTTCACGGATTCGGATCCAGCTGCGATCATGTTTGGGTGTACGAGATGAGGTCCGCACTGATGACCGTGCACGAATGCAATATAGGTGCGTAAACTATATTAAAACTCCGGCGAATTAATGTGAGGTTAGGTCAACGTAACTTTGACATAATCTTAAATTCTTCTCCATAGTATGAATAGTCTAATCATGTGACAATAGTTTATGCTGCTAATAGTATAATATACAGTATTATATATAGTATGGTATGATTTTATATACAGTGTGTTCAGATAATTAACTGACACTTCATAAAAATGTATTTATTTAAAATGCTTTTTTACTGACGAATTTTTAGTGGAATTTTCGATTACTATTTCTGTCCGAAATATTGCAGATACTATACCACGTCAACTAGAGGTCAAGGTATTTATTATTATATAACAAAATAATTGTTCAAAGAATTTTTTTATAAAGTCTATGGAATAAATAATCAGCCATTTTGGATAATTATTTTTACAGACTAATCCTGTACTTGTTTAAATATAATTTCATAAACTCAGTATTAAAATAAATATACTATAATAATAATTATACATAATTTTATAAAAACTGCAACAGAAGGGAAATTGTTAAATTATTATAAAAGATTCTAAGCGATGAAAATATAATAAAATAATTTTTATTGGCCAAAACGATTTCTTGGATTTTGAAAAATTGTGTAAAAACGGATAAAGCGTTAAAATGCCATAAACGTTTGATTACGCTATATGTACTCTTTTCCAGTGTGCGTCGATTGGGGCCCAGGAAGCGCAGTTCCTAACTACGTGAGAGCAGCTGCCAACACTCGGCTCGTTGGCAGACAGCTAGCGAAACTAATTAGAAGCCTGAACGTGCCTTTGGAGAAGGTCCACCTGATCGGTTTCAGTCTCGGTGCCCACGTGGCTGGCTTCGCTGGCGCTGAATTGGGCAATGTGTCTAGGATTACAGGTAACACGCCCACTAAATGGTATAAGCGGATTGGATGGTGAAATATGCTGTATCAAATTAATTTTGCTTTTGAAAAATACGTTATTAAAAGAACACCGTCTGGGCTAATTTTGTTTAAGAGGTAGTTGCTCCTATCATGGGGGTAGTTTCCCTTAACATGGGGGTAGTACTATAGGGCGGGTTTTCTTCTTTTTACTTTTCCTTTTCCTGCCTTTTTTTAACTTTTTTAAATTTTTACTTCTTTTATTTTTCCTTTTTTCGAAAAGGAATTACGAAAAAATTCAGGAATCTTCTACCTAATAGGACGCAAGCCTCTGAATTTTTTAGAATTTTTCGATTTGCAAAAATTAATTTTTTTAAACCAGAAAAATTGGGAATGCTGCATCCCCTAACAAGAAAAATCTCCACCCCTAACCAAAGCATTGTTACATCAATATTTTTTATTAAATATTGCATTAATACAAAAGAAAAATCTTCACACCAATCAAAGCATTATTCTATCAATATTTATTAATTAAATATTGCGTTGAAGCAGAATACTTAACATATCTAAATAATTAAAATAACTAACATATTCCTCGGCCTAAAAATAAAATCTAGTAATTTTAGGCGAAATAAAAATCTAGTAATTTTAACCTAACCTATCAACACCCATTAATAATTCCTTGATCTGTCTCCTCTAAAAGATTCCATTCTCTAACTTCTATCACAAAACCATAAATAAACGACCTAGTGAGCTGAAATTATCTCGCAAAAAATTTCCATGTTTATAACAAATAAAAACAAGTCAAGAAATATTTCTCATCCGTAACCTAGTTTTTCGTATGTTAATGTACCTGCACAAAACACAGGATAAATCTGTAAGAAACGCGATAAATATTCACGAAGTTTGTACGTAAATATGCACGAAGTGTGTACGATAATGTCAATCGAGATTGATCAACGTCTACAAAGAATTTTTCCAACGTAGTTGCAAAAGCGTGGCTGCGCAGAGCCCGGTCGTCCTTCGTAAAAGTAAGAGGCGATTTCATTTCGTCTTTGCAACGTTGTGGGAACAGCGGTTGCCTTAAATTATATCGAACGATCGCGCGGTAGCAATGACTAAAGGGGTTAATCGTCTGCGCGGAAAGGAGAGGTCGTAAATCGTGTCCGAGTCCTCCGCGGTATCTTAATTATTCAAATGGACCGCGACGAGCGCTGGGAAAGGTTGGGAGTTGCCACACGGCCGGACACGTTCACCGGGAATCGTAACGAGGACTTCCACAAAACCAATTAGTTACGGTTTTTATTCGAAACCACTCTCTCTATTTGCAACTATTAACATTAACTGATATTAATAATAATAATCAATAATTCACTATTAATCTTGAGTCAGATAATATTTGATACAGAAAGATGCTAGATTTTAAATATACCGTAGTGCAAATTTACTTGAGAGAAACTTTTGAAAATTGTTTATAAATGTTTAAACTATAATTCTTATCTCACTGTCATAAGCATAGCATCAATGAATAGCTGAGATTCTCCTGATTGAAACGAGCCCAAACACGGCATAAATCGGACTACTTGAATCAACAAGCCATCTACAGGGTGACTAAAAAATAACTACTAAATCGTTTCTTTTTCGCAAAAAAATATCAGACATATGTTCAAGAGTATATAAACATTCTCATACATAAAAGATAGTTCAAAATTTCAAAATCGACTTATCCGAGGTATGCTAATTATGACTCACCCGGTAAATACATCTTTGTTGAACATAGTCCGATTCCCATCGTGTTTGGACTTGTTTGACTCGGCAGAATCCGAGCTATACATTGGTGCTAGAGTTGTCAAGCTACTCCGAGGTTCGAATTACAGAAATCAGCTCAGGTGACAACTGAGCTGGTGTCGTAATTTCACACACAGCAGTAACGCAACGCGGTATATCGTCACAAAGTACGTTGACGCGCAGGTGCTATCTTGCTATTGGCAACGAAATTGTGCAAGCGACCGGTGGCTTGGAAACTTCTACTTTTTCCGTTTGCCACGCATCGATGGTCCTCGGGCATATATCTGCGCGCGCGTACACGAGACCGACAAACGAGCTATTTTCACTGGCGCTGTGCGCGCGGATCGACGCATTCGTATACGTTGCCTGGGAAAAAAGAAAAGCGAGCGCGATCGCGCGGGCGTCCGGTTCGCCTTGATCAATTCTCATTTTTCACAGATGTTTGGACATTCTCTTTCACCAATAACATAAACTAACGTTCTGTGGCAATCTCTCGGCTAGCCTGATCGAGCATTCAACCCTTTCACGAATAAAAACGATTTAATTATGCGTGACCTACTAAATATTAGTAGTATTAATTTCTTTGATAGTGAAATCATTTATTCTGTTATTAAAATGTAGGAAATATTGTTGTTTTATTAATTGAACGAGCTAAATTATTATTTAAATTTAAAAATATACAAAAATAAAAAGAAATGTTAATAAAGAAGAAATCAGGAAAATTGACTGCTAGAGAAATTGTTAGTAACAAATAGACTCGGTTGAAGTAAATATAATAAAAATTCAGAGAGATTATTATTTTTTATTTATAAATTTTTATTACAATTTGTATTAGGAACTTATGTCCTTAATATGCAATATATTAAATCTCATAAAAATTTCAATGCTTTTAAATAGAGTATAAAAATAAAAAACAAAGGGGTTGAAATAAATTATAGTAATATAAATAAAAATAAAAAGCAAAGGGGTTGAAATAAATTATAATAATATAAATAATAATAAAAAGCAATGTGGTGGAAATAAATTAGAGTAATATAAATAAAAGTTAAAAGCAAAGGGGTAGAAATAAATTACATTAACATAAATAAAAGTAAATAGCAAAGGGGTAGAAATAAATTACATTAACATAAATAAAAGTAAATAGCAAAGGGGTAGAAATAAATTACATTAACATACCATAAGATTTGCCTGATAAAATTAATATTTGATTTTGCAGGACTGGACCCAGCTGGTCCCCTGTTCGAGTCACAGGATCCGAGGGCCAGGCTCGACGAATCAGACGCCAATTTTGTCGACGTGATACATAGCAATGGCGAACAATTATTATTAGGTGGTCTCGGTTCATGGCAACCTATGGGAGACGTAGATTTCTACCCCAATGGCGGTCGAATGCAAACCGGGTGCTCGAATCTGTTCTTAGGTGCTGTGTCCGATATCATCTGGTGTAAGTACTTAACCTCACTCTAACATTAACCTCACTAAATAAGTTACAAACGAATGGAATTTAAATAAATAAATATCTTGCACCTGTTCCTGCTGACTGTGCAGAAGTTATTATTATAGTACTTCCAATTTTGAATACAACATATTAGAAAATATACAGGGTGCTCCATATATAAGAGAAGTAATTTTTAATAATTTTTTTAAATAATTTACAATTCTCTAGAACAATTTAAAATTTATTTTCATTATCTCTGCAGCAGAGCCTTCGATTTTTAATATTAAATATAAATGGTTCCACTCCGGCGCCCGTAAGGGCAAAGGGTTAATCTTGCGAATAAAACAGTATTTATCACAAAAATGAAGGATTTTTGAAACTACGGTTACATATCCTTACCTCACCCTTAGGGGGTGCAGAATTAGATAGAGAAATTTGTTCACTTATTTCGTGGACACCCTGTATAGAACGTATTATCTTCTCGTCTCACTATCGTCGTTCATTTCCGACACCAACAGCCATATAGTCAAAGGATTAGAAAGCCTGCCGCAAGTTTATCAGGCATGGGGTAATGTTACCTTGTCCGCAACGTGGATCGAATTCTTTGACCAAAAGAAAGCGGGTCACCCGTGTGTCCTGCCGAGAGATAGCAAAATTCAATCTAGCCTAGCGTAAATCCTAGCCCATGTTATTTTATTAAGAACAGGGTGAGAATTTTTAATATTAAAATTAGAGGTTAGGTACTTGTGGAGTAGTTGTCTCTGCTACCACGTTCAACAGCGTCACGTTCACCTAAATTGGAAGTCGTGTTTGTATGATAATCAGAGCAAGAATGAACTGTGTTAACCTAGCTACAGTAGAGTATGATGTACAGTATGATATAGTATAGTGTAATTTATAGTATAACGTAGTATACTGTAATGAACAGTACAATATAATACAGTACAGTATAGAACAGCATAACACAGTACGGAGCAATATAGAACAGTATAATACAGTACAGAATAATATAATACAGTATACTAAAGTACAACATAATATAGTACACACAGAATAATACAGTATAATATAATATAGTTCTACAGTCTTTAGCACACTATTGACAACATTCAGGAACTCTAAAATATTTAATAATCAATGACCCGTATATGACTCCATTTAGAGGTTAGGTAGCTATACATTTCTTGTTTCTGCTGCCACATCCAATAGCGCCACCTTCAGCTAAATTGGAATCCATCTTTGTACACCTAATTGAGAAATTCCTACGAATTCTCAGAACTCAATAGAGCTAACATAACCTAGTTCTATCAGTACCTAACAACATAACCTATAACTATCAGTATTCAGCAATATTTAACAGCAATTTATCTCGGTTCCAGCGAGCGCGGTAGAAGGTAGATCCCTCTGCAACCACAGAAGGGCCTACAAGCTGTTCACCGACTCCGTCAGCCCAAAGTGTCGATTCCCAGCGTTCTCCTGCGAGCGCGGCTACGACGGTCTGATCAAAGGCGAGTGCTTCCCCTGCGGGATGAACGGATCGGGCAGGCCCTGCGGCGACATGGGCTACTACAGCAACGAGTCCCCCGCCAGAGGGCAGCTCTATCTTGTCACTAGAGAAGAGGAACCGTTCTGCGCGCATCAATACCAAGTCAAAGTCTACAACAGCCATAGCGAGCGACCAACCAGAACCTACGGCAAGCTGCAGGTCACCATGGTTGGCGATGGGTCCTTCAACGACAGCTTCGCCATGACTAGGAACGACGAGGAGCTTATGGTTGGAGCTGTTCTGCAGAAGATCGTCGTGCCCCATCCTGCTATCTCCACTCTGGAGGCCATTGAAGTAAGAGACTTCTAAAATATTTAATAATAAATGATTTCAATGTAATAAAATTTTTGAGAACGTTACTGGAAGTATTTCAGAATCTTCCATTTAGAGGTTAGGTAGCCATTGTTGTTTCTACTGCCACATTGAACAGCGCCATCTTCTTTTAGATTGACAGCCATCTTTGCACACCTGAGAGCAAAATTAAAATATATTAACCTTACTAGACTATAGCAGTATCGTACGGACCAGAGTATACTGTGAACAATATTTAATGAGTTCTATCTAGCAATGAAACAGATAAGCTTGGGTCCTATTGGATCCAAACCAATTGGCACATCTGGAAGTCCATGTTGTAGCTACCACAGCCAAGGGTTCTTCTTATTCACCTAATCAGTCTAGGTTATGTCAAGCTCACTATAAGGTTCTCCATGTCTTGAGAGTCTTAATAACATGCCAAGTACTTGGTAGACTAGTCTTATCTTCAGCGACTAAGTCCTTCCACTTAGATAGGAAGCAATAACCATAGTTTTCCTACTTCCCAGATCAAGTACACAGCCTACAGCGGCTGGATCTCTTCCGGCCTGGTGTCCTGGAGCATCGATAAGGTGGCCATCATCGACAGCTTCGGAAAAACATTATCAATCTGCAGAAAAGGTTTGAGCCTAGAATCTGGCAAGCCTGTATTCTTGCCTCTGTTCCCTGGAGAGTGCAACGTCCCCACAGAGCCAGAGAACACGACATCCCCTATCCTGGAGCGGCTCCTCCAGGAGCAGCAAGGCAGAGGAATCGGTCCGTTCACGAAGGAGCAGAACTACGAGCCTGTGGAGGCGCTGTCGAAAGAGAGAACGTCATCAGCGAAAGGCTTGGGTCCTTTTACCAAGGACCAGAACATCAGGATAGTGGAGAGGAAGGAGACCTTCAAGGGGAACAGCTTCGAGGACCCAGCGAACCGTCGCAGCGCGAATCCTTGGAACATTGCTGACATATCCAGCGACGGAGATTCAAATTCATTAGAAAACTCTGACTCTGAGCGAGGAAGAGGGTTTTCTGGACCTAACTTCTTCCAGAGGGCAACGTCATCCGACTCCTCTTCGCTGGACTCCTCGACAGAGTTTTTGCCGGAGATCCGGGAGCCGGTGCTCAGGGTGAGCAAGAAGGACACCGGCAGGTCCCTGAAGCTGCCAGAGATCACAGAGCCTATTTTAAGGCCGCGGTCAGCGAGGCAGAACAGCAGGAACGACGTCCATACCCGGGAGCAGCAGAAGGATGAGATACAAGAGACCTCGTCGTCTACCACGAGGTCCTTCACCGTGCAGTTCCTGCCGGAGAGGCTGGCTGGCATTCTAGCCCAGGCTGAGAGGTACGCCAGACAGGCTCTCCTGCCTCTGATCTCCCAGTATACACCCAGCTTCGTGACCGGGTCGCGCTACGAGGAGCCAAAGTACTTCCCTCCTCTTGGGGACATCGCTTCTGAAGAGAGCAAGGAGTCTGAAGAGGCGATGATGGACCAGGAAAACGAGAGCAGCAAGGTGGAGCCTGTCTCAGAGTCTCCTCCATCGCCTTCTGTTGGGAAGATCTTGGAGACTGAGTTCGTAGAAGTGCCAGCAGTTGTAGAAGTGGTCCATCCTGATAGGATAAGCTCGAATGCGACGGACATCAAGGCTGAGACTGATCAATGGACACCTATTAGTCCCTCTTCGAGCCTTAACATGGTCTTGGCTCAGTCCCGCAGGGAATTTAATGTGTCCAGGTCTATGAACTGGGAGAATGTTACCTATAGCAGGTCCATGGATTCTGATGACAGTTCTGGCAGTAGCTTCAAGTCTGGGGACAGTAGCTCCAAGTCCGAGGACAATAGCTTCAAGTCTGAATGGATGCCCACGATGGCTGACGTCAAGAATGCCACTGAGAGTTCCAGCAACGTCTCCAACGACCTCCCTCTATTGAGCACCCTGACCAAGGTAGAGACAGTTCCTGAAGTCTCTGAGCCTATTAAGGAGTCCGAAAGCGTGTCAAGTGAAGCTGAGAAGGAGCCCAAGTACATTCCTCTCACTGAACTCGAAGCCAAGGAGTCCTCGACGGTCCCCAATGACCCGGCTGAGCCTCGCACCATCATACCGCCACAGTCTAACATTCAGAGGATCCCCAGGCCCCAAGAGCCTAAAACTGAGGCTAAAGCCTCCACCAGGAGGAGCATGGTGTTCCCCTACGCCTACGAGAGAAAGAAGGACCCCAGGACTAGGTACATACCTCTGATCCCAGAGGAGGACTTCGGCAGGCCGCGCTACTCCGTCGAGTGGGAGCCTTGAGGCTCCTACCATCCTCAATATCTGGAACCTGTTCGTTGAATCCCTTGTTGAAGTTTCGAATTCTGTGTTCGTGGTTTTGAAGTCGGGAGTGCTGGAATTGTGTCCGCTCTTTGCGACGAAATGGAACTTCGTTGACCGCAGCGCCACCGTGCTGTTGACCTGGGCGGGACGACTCTGCGACCTTGCTTGGTATCCACTCGGCCCTCGGAAGACGCCACTGGAATGGTCTAGACGATACTGACTCATTTTTAAAATTATTTATTAAATTGTGTTTGGACGTCTTGCAATGATCGTTAGAGACCATTGTTGGAAACCGAAAAGCTTGATGAACCATAGAAGGGTCAAATGCGACCCAGGCACCGTCTTCCGAGGACCGACCAGTACTCTCGCAAGTTCTCTTCGATTTCAATGCGGTTTTTCTATTTATTGCTGTTTAAAGATTCGTTCGAAAATGTTGTTGCATTTCGAAAGTGTTTAGTGTTGTGGACTATGATTGTTCGTGTGGTTGATCAACAACGATGCTTTCTTGACTAACAATTTGTATTTTGTTAATTAAAGATGTCCTCTATACTGTGGTTCGTGGCAACGTGTAATTGAATGGCAACAGGGTGCAGTGGTCCAAAGCACATTTAGGTGAATTGGTTAGGTCCTTATCGCCTCTGTCATCACCTAACCTAAATATCTTACCGCAAAATTATTTTTAATGTCCCAAAAATCATTCACAGTCGAGTAATGAGTTCCCCAGGTCATTTGAAGTAACTTTTTCCTTTACAAAAATTTTCTCCGAAGCGTCGTTAACGAGTTATTAACAAAAACACTGACCAATAAGAGGCGACCATCGCTGATGTTAGGAGGCCTAGCCAATCAGCGCCACTGCGCTTCAGTCACGCGTTTGGCTCTCATTGGCCACTGTTTTTCGTTAATAACTCATTACCAACGCCACAAAAAAAAATTTGCAAAGAAAAAATGTTGCTTGAAATAACCTCAGATATCCTCATATCCAATTGTTATAAATTTTAACAAATTTCTAATATTGCTACCTTCCAACACAGTATTTTATCTTCCATCCAAAAATAACCAATAGTAACTATTGCTTTAACCCTTTCGCTACGGGCGGGTTCTCCGCCGCGGTACTTCTGCTGAACGGAGCGCCGCGACATCACTGCACGCCACGCAACGCCGATCGTCAGCGAGAATGCCGCGGCGGAGAACCCATGCTGCTGAGACTGATTGCCGAGGTACATCGATTGCTAAGCAGTTTGTTTATTCAGTTGTTAGCAGTAAATGATGCAAAAAACATTATCAGTGTATGCCCAGAGTCAGAAACTTGCGTAAAACGGTTGGACGCAATAAATCATTGGCATCTGGCGGAGAGCCACTAAAGTGGCCCGTAGTACCTCAGTGACATCTTGCGCAGAGCCACTATAGTGGTCCGTAGTACCTCAGTGACATCTTATGAAAGGCCACTATAGTGGCCCGTAGTAGCGAAAGGGTTAAGGTTATGTACATCGACGCAATTTAACCAAAATGTGCTATAGATCATTGTCCCTGGTTGTTAGTAAATTTTAGTAGAACCTCGATAATCCGAGTTCAAACATGGCGACACGTTTGGATAACGGTATAGTTGGTTACAGTGCCAGAGTAAATATTGATTTACACGGTAAGTGGTCTTTACATGTGGGTTGCCTTAAGGTTCGGATGGTCCAGGTTCTGCTCTACGTAATAGTGACTCTTCACGTGGGAGGGCGTTGAGTGGCATTATCGAAGAATCCGGTAAGGATGTTTGGTAAAAATTGGAGCCTTAACTTTATTTTTGTATATAGGAATTTTTTTACAATATATATATATATATAATATATTTATAATATATAATATAATATATAGCTTCGCTGAAATCTTTTCTCTTCTCGTTCGTTATATTAATTCTTAGCAATTAGAATTGTTATTATCCTCAGTACCATCGTCGTCTGTACACCCCCCCCCTCTCTCCCTCTCTTACTCTTTTGTCTCTCCGTTTGTTATTTTACGTGGGAAACGGACGATACATAGGAGCGAAGACAACCCCCTTGTTCCACTGTATATAGAACGACGCCCGTAAAACAGTATTCCGTTAGCATCCTCCGTTCATTTTTCTTTTCCCCGTAATAAATATGTACAGTTCGGGTAATTTTTGGCCATCGATGCGCTGGCCACGCGGAAAAAGATGTTATTGGAAGAGACGATTCAAAGTGGATTCTCTAAATGTGTAACCTACTCGATATAACTATTTTTTACTTAAAATAAATAACCCTCTTTTAAGAAGAAAAATGCGCCTTCACGGTCTCACGAGTCCGATCTACACTCATCCAATCGTCACACTCACTTGCACGCAACATACTATACATTCCCGCCATTTTTATTTCTCACGCACTTATACACAGTCTCTCGGTTTCTCATTTTATTCAGCCACTCTAACGCGAGCAACAAACTCCGTCAGGATATGCCCACTCCTGATATGTCCGCGACTATTAAAAATAAAACCCATTCGCAGTCCTTGCTTCTAGGTTTCTTCAGGTACCGATTGACGCGTCGACTCGATGCAAGGGTAGAGGGCGCCACGTGGAAGGGGCGGCCCACAACTGAAATCGTCATTGTACTGCTCGTAGTGTATTTCCTCGGGAAGACTGTGCAGAGAAATCGCGTCGTCGAACTCACTGGGACTTATATTCTATTACCTTGTCGCGACTGTACAGTAAATACAAAAACCTGCGCTAGCTTTTCGGAAAGACCGTTCGAGGTTACGTGCGGCGCTCATGTCGTCAACCCACTACCCGCCATGATTCAAACGTCACAGAAATTATAGAAAACTCTAAAGCTTGCTTAAAATAAATTTATCGAATTTATATTATTATTATCTATTTTGAAATTTTTAAAATATTGACTGTTCCATTTTTAGGACATTAGTCAAATGAATTATTGCAGATATGAAAAATATCTGATATTAAAAATTTTAATATAAATCGTGTTGTAAAAAAGGCGGGTACTGGGTTAAACTTTCACCGGTGGTTTACGTATTTGTTTATAAAACAAGTAGTCGAAGCTCTTAACACATCGACTGCTACGTTAGAGTCTAGCAGAAGACTTAAGTCTCTAAAGATACCGTAAGGTCTCTCATGACCTCATAAGTATACTATTTTTATAACAACGGCAAGATCGGACTTATTTAAACATCCTACGATTTTTAATACAATATGTGCTTCAATAAAGAAGTCCGTATAAAAGTGACCAATATAAACATTTTTACAGAATCAGAAGTTATAGAAGAAAAAATCTGGAATTAACCATTTCGATTGGTTAGATAGTTCCAGAGTTAACTATACTGTACTATGTTATGGTGACTTTTTTACAACGTGACAGTCGATGTGTTAAATAGCCCAAATGGGTAGCCATTGACCCAGCTATCACTAGGTTATGGGCGACACTTGAAACCGAGCCGATCGAAGAACATAACCTCGCCGTTTACGTGGACTAACCTCGATCAACGTACCAGTGCATCAACTCGACTAGAGCGAAACAAAAAGGGTTAACACGTTGGGTTCTGGTCGACGGTGCATTCCGTTAGGCAAGGAAGAAGGGACTGCGAACTACAGTCGCTTCCCCCGCATTGTCCCCCGGGTTTGGAACAAGAATGGACAATTTGGGAAGAGTGGACACGATTATTCGAACCTCCTCTTCCCTAATTGTCCACTTTCGTTGCCAAGGGGAGGGTCAACGCGGGAGACACAGCTGTATGGGGGGACTTACTACTTACATACATATTTAACAAACACGCAGTCTTATCAAGTAGAACCCGTGAACGAACTCTGACAAGTAAAAAGGTAAAGTGGCCTATTATTCTAGTAGAAATTTGGTTCGACTCGTCCTGGCAGCCGGGTCGACGAAAACGATTCGCGCTGACCGGCCAAGTGGTAGCTACCTAAAGCGTCCTCATCATCTTTCGCCACGTACGGTATTCTGTCGGCGGTTGAACGAAAACATTTTGCATTTTCTAACCTGTGTAAACCCCTATCGCTGCGCCCTCTGCAGTGTAGTGTGAAGTTTAGGGCAAGAGGGCGCTTTATTATCGGACTTAAGGCAACCGAAGTTGCTCTCCTTAATGAACCAAGAAGAAATTAAATGAAACTGGGAGTCAGGAAGACGATTTTGGTGCTCGTGTCACCAGCTGCCTCGAGAATACCGTGCCGAGGCTATACCGCGCAACTAGAAAGCAATGTGTCCCCTGTGCTGTCGCCATGTTGCTTTTACTTTGCACTTATTCTGCTTGGTAACTCGAGGTCAATTGTCCATAGAGTATAGAAGAAGCTAGGGAAAATGTCATAAACTATGTAAAAATCTAGAAGATGTAGTAAGACTTGATCTGAATTTTTAAGAAGCTGGAAACTCTTGTTTATAAAATTTGTAAAGTCCGTAGAATTATTTAGCATTCATAGAGATATTGTAAAAAATAAAATGGAGACGATTAAAAGCCTGTAAAAATTGTGAAGTGCGTCGAAGCAATAAAAGAACAAGGCATGGACGCCATGTTGCAATTATGTTCTAGAAAAATAGCGGCAGATGGCAGCACGGTGTCCCAAAAATGTCCGACAGATCGTAAATGTGAAATAGTTGAGTTATTTAAAGTAACTTTTTCTTTTACCAAAAATATAACGAATTATCGACAACACTTCGAATATTTTTGTAAAGAAAGAAGTCTCTTGAAATCAACTCTTCATTTCCCGATTGCTAGTGCCTTTTGGGAAACACTGTATTAGACATAACCTTCAATAGACCTCAAGCAGCCAAGGGACACACGCGTGTCTCTTCGTCGTACAAATTGAAACTCACAAACTCACGCACTCGTTCTAAATTACCATGTACATTCCGCTCTCCTTTCGCTACAGAAACAACATTTCTGAGTCTTCGCCTCTCTCTCTCTCTCTCATTTGCGTGCTTCGTTCGTATTTCTCATGGAACACTTAAGTTATTAGCGCTACGACATACAAAAGATAAGGCCGCCACGATAATACACTGACTAGATCAGTTTCATTTGCTCTCTCGTATTCTTTCGTTCTGGTTTTAATTAGTCGCACCCTTCACCCATTCTCTCTCTCTCTTTCTCTTTATCTGTCACACGATCCCTTTCAATCCCATGCTCGCGGTCTCACGTCAACAAAAATATTCAGGACACGACGGTGTGCCATCTCTGTCAACAAAATATACTATGCTCTGCTTCCTCGCATCCTGAGTGGCTAAACTACGGCGCCGCGGGCACCATCCCCCGCGACGCTACGGAAGTATCCATATCGCTCGATCGGAAGTATAACGCCCTATCTATCTTCGTCGAAGCACAGCGTAGGCCCTGGGCGATTCCTCGCGAATCACCGCGCGGATCTTAACACGGTCGTGTGTGATACAAAAGAAGACGGCAGTACGGTTACTCGCGGGTATCTTTTATCCTCTAACCCTGGGGTTCGATTCAGTAAGAATCAACCCTTTCGATAATTAATTCTACGCGATGAGCCGCCACGAGGTCGGCGGACTGCGGATCCCTAGACCTCGTGTTCCCCTTTTCCAATCCAAGAAAAATTCGATTTTAATTAAAAGGGTCCCCTAGACCACGTGATCCCCTTTTCTAATCCAAAAAAAAAATCGTTTTTAATGAAACGACGCCACGGATCCGCGGTCCACCGCTTTCAATCAGTCGAGTCTTAGCTACCTAAAGTGTAGAAACGTTTCCAAACATGGCAACTGGTTGGCCGAATGCGGGTCAGAGGGCGCGGTATAACATTGCGCAAGATGGCGCCCGGGGGGATTCCCCCGTTAGGCTGAACATTCATAGCTAAAAACCAAACTCCTTGTCCGGGTATTGCATGGACTGACGACGTCCAGGTGTTCGTGGGGAATCGACGGAAGGTAACACCGTAGGGTGAGACACGCGTTTCTGCAATAAGGCACAGTATTTTCTACTATGAATGTCCGGCCGCGTGATAGCGCGTCGATCGCACAGACCTGGTGCCTCGCATTCGCCTTTGTTCAAATAAATAAAAGAGCGAACAAACGGCTCCGTTAGAAGATTTGCCATTTTCTCCTGCACGTGGTCACCATGGTCCTGTGTCTGATTACGGACCCAGCGAAACATGTTCCTCTAACGACGGGGTCTCAAGGGACGAAATAAGGCAAGGAGCTATTTTTTCAGGGCAATTATTTTTTTAGTCCATCTCGACTCGCGTGTCCTCTCGATTCGCGGCGGTCGCCGGGCTCGGTCGACGTGGATTATAGGACGGAGGTGGCTAACTAGGAACTGCGAGGCACTGCGAAAAAGGTAAGAACAATGTGAGCAGCGTATGTTTTGTCCCTTCTCTTCTACCGGCATCCGGTTGCCGCAGTGAAATCAATTTTGTATTGCTTTCGTCGATACCTTTCCCTCCTTTTACCGTGGAAAATACTTCTTTACCGACGCGTCGCGCTGGCAAAGCGGAGCCCCGCCGCCAGATGTGGTGATCAACCCGCCCGAGATCCGCTGTCGCGGCGTCCAGGCGTGCTGCGCAGCACCCGAGGGACCGACATACTATCCTCCGCCGACGGCTTCACCGACACTTAACGTCGTACGGATCAATAATGTATGTAGATTATCAAAAAACATCACAGTCAGGTTACTAGATTTTAGAGAGAAGCGTCTGCTGAATTCGTGGCTGACCACGACCGCGCCGGACCCTAGACTGTTTAGGGGATATGCACCTGGAAGTGTCGCCATTTTAGGATCGTCACTTGAAGTTGGCTACGATTGGAGTCGCTGAGAAGAACTGAATTCTAAGCTGATAGGAGCGATAGATTGTCGCCTCATAAAATGAATCAAATAACTTAAATCCTTTCTGTCGATATTGATCGACTAGGTCAAAATATAATCGCAATTCGCTGTAATGTGGCTCGAAATTAACCGCAGGTGGTAGAGACAGAGGGCGCTTGACTGCGCTGAAGTTGGTTGCAGTCTGGCATCAGTCTCCAAAAATACACTGCCCCTGTATTAACCTAACTCATACGTTAATTCTGCTCTACAAGAGGAGCAAGAATGAAATATAATTTAAAATATAACACCGAAAACAAGGCTATATCCAAATAAATTCCAAAGTATTAACGCTGACTTTAAAATAATAAAACCGTCGTTACAATCAAAATTGAGTATAGTCAGACAAAGTCTCTATTCCTCCCCCTGTCAGTCCTAACCTAAAGCACTTCCTGGTCCACATCCCCTAACCTAACAAGTCCGTCGCGGTCGCCATGGTTCTCGGTTTACCAGTTACTTTTAGTCGGTCCCGGTCTGCCGGCTCGCCCGACACGGCGTTCCTTGGCGCAGCTGCGCCACACACCCCCCTGTCTCGTGTGCCCGACGCGGGTCGCCCCCGTTTGCTATAGTTCGCGTATCTCCGCGTGGGAGACGCAAAGTCCCAAGGAACAGATCCCGCGGGTCGCGTATCACTTTTTGTCGAACAGCGGCAGCTTGCTGCGCACGGCTCCCTCGCAGACGACCAGCCTTTGGGCGGCGGAGATGCTGCACAGAGGCCCGTGGCCCTCCAAGCTGGCCCTTAGGAGGGCTAGCCGGCTGCTGGAGCCTGCCTCCTGGTCCACGAGTCTTAGACTGCCGGCCTGTTTTCTCTCGAAGTACTCGACGATCTTCGAGATGGTCTTGTTGGAGGACCCTATGCCACTTAGCCGATCCTCCCAGTAGGAGTCGCCACCTCCCAGGCTGGCGATGTCCTCGGAGGAGTCCGTGTAGATGGAGCTGGTGCGGTGGTCGTCCAATAGGAACAGACTACTAGCAGCCGAGCTGCTCAGGGTCGAAGTATGGCGTCGATTAGGCGGCTCAGGACTGAGATCCTCTCCAACGCAGCTCCAGAAGCCAGACTCGCAGCTGCCTCGTCTTCTAGGCTCCCAGCCATCCCGGAAAAGAGGATGCGTGAACAAGCTAGCTGCGCCAACTTTCGTCGCTACCTGGAAACATGACAAACACGCATTATACTTTTTAATCTCGAAAATCATGTCCTTCGATTAGTGGTGGGGCTGGGGTTCTAAGACTACTGTTGGACCTCGGTTATCCTAACCTCTAAGATCTGTACTCTCTCTCTCTCTCTCTTTTTCATCATCATCATTGGATAGCTTCTAGTGCTCGCCAGCAGATGGCTAATGGGTCAACACTTCTCCCGCGACTACCTGCGATCCGTCACCGATCCGTATATATACCGTCCTTAACCGTCCACACGGTAGCACCGCCTCTAAACAGGGCCTGCTAGATAACCTCACCGACGATGAGTCATCATCGCGCCCTTTCCATTCCTCCGCTCCTCCATCGTTTACGCAGCCGGTAAATATCTAGGGCGAGCCACAGACAAAGCTGCTTATTGTACAAGTCAGTGATGTATCTGATCCGATACTGTAACTGTGTTCCAGTATCCGAACACCTTCTATATTGCTTCAGTGACACGTGTGGTATTTTTACTGACGGATGAATCTACGACTGTCTGACAATACTTTTAGCATTATTTTAAATGGTTTTATACCAATGACTGAGGTTATGAAACTACGAATGAGGTCGTTTCAATGGAATAGCGAGGTCGGCCATTGGCCGGGGAAGTCTTGGGCTACCTACGGACCAATGACTGTCTCGAAATCGTCGAACAGACACTGTAGAGAGGCTGCCCCCGGCTACTCTCTACGCTCCACGTTTTATCGACTCTCCCGTTATGCAACCCGTCTTGCCACGCTCCCGGGCCGGCATTAGCTTGCCCGAGGTCACTTCCTTGACCGTGAACCGGGCAATAGTCCCACTGTTACCTCACGCCAGCTGGCATCTTGGTTAGAGGTAGGTCGAGGGCTCGCGATCGCGTAGCGTTCAAGGGCGCCGTTCGCGAGACGTTCGAGAGACGTTCTTAGAAAGCCTATAGCAGGATTCTAGAAGTCCCTAGGATGATCCTTGGAGAGATGAGTCCCTAAGATGATCCTTCGAGAAATGAATCTCTAGGATGATCCTTGGAGAGTCGAGTCTCTAGGATGATCCTAGGAGAGACGAGTTCTCTCATGGTTGGTTGGATGGTTTTTCATGGGGTCTTCGAACCGTTCGCCGCGGTGGACAATAAGAGGTTATGGTCTGGTTCTCGAACGGTCGCTTTCGGCAGCTACGAACGGTACAACACCGTTCTGCGAGACGGAAACAGCGGACGCCTGCGTTTTGCTGGCGAATCGTGGCGATTTTGGGGAAGGGGGAGTCTGCGGGGGACGATGACCAAGAGAACGCTGCTGCATGGCGGTCATTTTTAAAAGTATATTGGCGAGTGTACCCCCGAGAACTAATTGCTGTTTTATATTATTATTGGAGCGCTGTGATATAGAATATTTGGGCAAAATTAATTCTTTCTCTCTTAATAATTTTAAATTAATATTAAATTTTATTAAAATTAATATTATTTATGTCTCTCTTGTCAAACAAAAATTAGAAATGTATTTCTTTTTTAATAATGTTAGCGAAAGCATTACTACTATTTTTATATTCTGCTATTGTTATATTATACTATATGTGTAATGCATAGAATTTAGAATCTTAGATTTTTTTTGTAAATATATACGGAATATAGCTGTATATAGTTATGTACAGGGTGGCTGAATTGACACGTAAAACGTCCCAGAACAAAGTGGTTTACGCTAGGTAACAAAAATATTAATTTTATGTTATATTTCATTGATATAAAAATCACCAAATGTTAATATCCATCACTACCCCTTTTCGAAGACTATAGCCACCCTCTTAAAAATTCCAGCAATAATAATATTTCGTATGTAATATGAAACAGCAGTGCATCATAACCGACAGACATTTATCTGATCGACAGCAATAATAAACACGCAAAGCAGCTTTTACGAGCATCAGCTCGACCCCGTCTCGCGTTACCAAGATAAAAACTACGCTCCCTGGCGGCCAACGATCGCTTTCGTTTCCATTCAGCAGCGTTCTTCAAATCCCAAGATGATTTCTACTTCAACGGAATCGATCGCAACGATTTGAAACGAAATAAGGAAATATTCGCTCTTACCTTTCTCTCCCACTTCTTCCTGGCTGTCGGACTGCTCGGCTCCGAGTTCGGCTTCTTCCTCTCCAAGATCTTCGCGATACTGTCGTTCTGAGCGGGCTTGAACTTGCCGATAGCATCGGTCACGCCGGGCCGGACGTCCTCCAAGGAGGGCAGCTCCAGGCAGCTGGAGAACAGGTCGCCGAGGATCTTCTTAACGCCGCCGAGCGCGTGGAACGGGTTCGCGGTCATCGGCTTGTAGTGCGGGTCCCTTCGGCTCGCCAGCTCGGCGACCCGCCGCGCCGAATGGCATCTGGCTTTGTCCGACGGTGTCGCGGTGTCGCAGCCGCGCGCGTCCGCCGACTGGCTACGCAAACGAGCGGTTCTCCGTTTCGCTGGCCGGCCCTCCCGCGTGATCTCGTCCATCGACGACATCAGGGATGGGTCCACCGATGGACACTTGCCGATGCTGCTCTTCGATTCTTCCTCGCCGTTCGCGATTATGCTGTCCAGACGGGTCGTGATCTCCGGGAACGTCGGCCGCGATTTTGGCTCGTACTGGAATTATATGGGGTTTTATATGGCTTTGTTTGGCGGTGAGGGGTTGGTTGAGTTTTTAGGGGTTAGGCGGAGGGTATTGTGGTGGATGATGGGTGAGGAAGAGAGTAGTTGAATGTTTGAGTAGATTCTGAGAATGTTATTTTATTTGAACAATATTTGAATCAATTCTTGAGGACTCAACTTTGTTCGAATAATAGTTGAATAAGTTATGAAAATAGTACTATATTTTGAGCAATATCGGAATGGATTCAGAGTACTCAGTTTTATTCAAATTGCAGATGAATTTGTTCTGAGACTATTGTTTTATTTGAGCAATCTTTGAATCAATTCTGTGAACTCAATTTTATTCGAATTATAGTTGAATAAGTCCTGAAAATAGTACGATATTTTGAGCAATATTTTAATGAATTTAGAGGACTTATTCTTGTCCGAATAATACTTGAATATGTTCTCAGAATACATACTATACTATTTAAGTAATATTTTGAATACAGTTCTACTCGAATAGTATTTGAATAAATTCTTCAAATTCAATTGTATTGAAACAATAATTGAATAAATCCGTCCAAAAAAATTCTATTGAAACAACAATTGAATAAATATGTCCAAAACAATTCTATTGAAACAATAATTGAATAAATCCATCCGAAACAATTCTATGAAAGCAATAATTGAATAAATTAGCCCAACACAATTTTACTCCAGTAATCTTTCGAATAAAAATTCATCAAATAAAATTTGATTCTCGACCATCATTCCCCAATTCCCTGTTACAATAATTACCCCCCTCCCCATGTCCCACCCCCTGTTATTTCTAGTTCATCGACGTTCCCTTAACTCGACATCCATAACATCTTCGTACCCTTCTCGTATTCTGTCCATCGATAACGAGAAATCTCTCCGTCGTTACGACGCATACCGAATATTATTACTTTGACTACCGTGCTGCCATAACGGTGTTAAGTAACTAATCCAGTGAAATGGATACGCTGCACACGTACACATATACATACATGTAGCATTTGATTGAATAGAGTTGACAGGCCTAACGAACGGTACCTGTCAGCGAACGAGACGCGTGAAAAAAGAAGAAAAAAGCTGAGCGAGAGGAAAAGAAACCGAGTCCGCTATCGAAATTAAAACTAATTGCTCGGACGAGTTGCAGCGTGATTGGAGCTGTCGCTGAGAGTGCTAGCCGCGCTGCTTGGGTCGATACGAAACGAGAGTGTGCTGGCTGCTTCTTCGCCGGAGCTGCATCGAATTCCTCTCGAGGCGACGCTCGAGTGCTTAGCCCATTTTCTTCGACGTATAATAAATCCGGGCAAAGGTTATGCAATGTTAAAACAAAAAAAAATGGAGAAAATAATCTAATACTCGTCGAAGGGGTTAGGTTCGTCAAGATCACCCGGGTCACCGACGACGATTGTCAAACAGTGAGCTGAGGGGGATAATTCGTTTACGCGGGCCGAGCTTCGAAATATCGCGAAGCCGTATCGGCAGAGCTTAAAAGTGCCATAACAACCCGAGGATCTTTATCATCGTGCGCAACAATCGCTAATCGAATCTCTGTTGATGCGACTGCTCGATGACCGTTTTAACCCTTTGCTGTATTTTAGTGAGCTTCGCGATGGAAATTACTAGTACAGTAATTTTAGTATAGTATATAGTATGTAATATGGTAATTTTATTATACTATAGTATAGGTATTTTGTTGTAGCATATAGTATATAATATAGCAATTTTACTATACTATAGTATAGTAATTTTATTATAGTATATAGAATATAATATAGGAATTTTATTATAGCCTACAGTATATAATATAGCAATTTTATTATTCTATAGGATAATAATTTTATTATAGTATATAGTATATAATATAGCAATTTTATTATACTACAGTATAGTAATTTTATTATACTGTACTATAGTATAGACGTCATTCTCTTCTTTAAACTTCCGATAAAATTGTAATCATTAATTATATAAAAATTAATTATAAAAGAAGTACTATAACATATTAGAAATAATAATAGTAGTAACAATACTGACGACAATAACAAGAGTAATTATAAATAAAAGAAGTACCATAGAATAATAGAAATAATAATAGTAATAACAATAATGATAATCTTAATATCAAAATAATACTTAAAAATGTGTATATGCATGAAGAACCAATCATGGTGCTCCGTATAGGCGCTAAGTACTACGAGGGTCAAGCTTCCCTCTAACGGTCGCCGCAGAGGTACGTGCCTCCCTCCCCAGAAGACGTACTTTCTCGTAAATATGCAACGCGATTGCAATTTTGCGGTAGACGTTCTTGCGCCAACTCTAATTTAGAAGTACCTAGAGGAAGGGAGAGGAGGAGACTTCTGAGAGCAGTGACTAGCATTTTGTTACGCTCTGCATGCCTCGTTTCTTGTCCACGTTACATAAGAAGGTTAGGGGCGAGGGGACGCGTAATATAGTATAACGACCAGGGAAGCATCGTTGTCTTCAATCGGTCTATGTACAGTTTAATAACTTCCTGATTTAGTCGATTATTATGCAAGATATATGAAAAATGTTTTGCTTGAGGGGATTCCTTGTGAAAAAAGAAGTAAAAAGTAAGGGATACAATTTTCTTGTTCGATGATTGGTTAGAGAGAAAAATGGAATTGGAGATGCATTATGAAATCGCGATGATTAAGCCACGCCTATGGCCACTGCCCCGCACATGGTTCAACCACGCCCATGAGGTCTGACCCACTCACCGCCGCAGCTATGTGAGTAGCCTCAGCCACGCCTGTGCTTTAAGCCACGCCCGACTCTACCTCACCCATAGTTTTAGCCACACCCGACTCTACCCCACACATCGCTTTGGCCACGCCCAGTGGCATCAGCCACGCTCGCGGTCAATACCACGTCCACAGTTCACGCGATGCGCACAGCCCCAGCCACTCCCGCGGCTTCAACCACGCCCACAGTCTAAGCCACGCGCTCAGCGTCAGCTACGCCCACTATTTCAACTACGTCCACAGCTTTAACCACGCCCAGTGGCATCACTCATGTCCAATGCATCTTTTAGGCCAATTATCTTTAAACCTAGCTACTATACAACAAAATTGCTCTGTACAAATATTGTTCAAATTTGCACAAGCAATCACCTGCTATTACTCTCATATTTTTAGTTACAACTTTTGTTAATTAATTACAAAATCTAGAACAGCTATAGCCCGACAAAAGATTACAGTATATATTATACTACTTTTAACTTTTATAAGACCTCTTAGAATACATCGTATGTTACCGAAACTATACTAAAATTAGGATCTCTATTAAAATAACTGAAAATAAATATCACCAAAGCAGGGAGCCCTCTATAGTCAGTATAAAATAGTAGTTATAATTAATATTCTAACAGCTATAGTTAGTGCCATAGTATCTATATAAGAGAGTTACCTCGCTGTCAAAGGAAAACGTCAATTAAAAAATCAAACTGTTATAAATTTATTAAAGTCGAAGAAGATCTAAACTCAGACCAAGCCTAGACTTAACCTAGACTCAACCATAATTAATGATCGAACTATTTCCTCCACCCACAGCGAACCGTAATTATTTTCTACTCCCACACAGAAGCTATTACAACGACGGTATCGATGGAACAGCGGACAACTCACCGTGCAGCAGTTGAAGGCAAGATGCAGGAAGTCCGTCGGCGGGTTGGCGGCGGCGCAGATCTCCGCCACGGCCAGGTAATCAAGGCCGAAGTTGTCGGAGCGTGGCAGGACATCGGGATCAGCGGGCACGCGGCCGATGAGCTCGCATACGACGATGCCGAACGAGAATACGTCGGACCTGTGGTCGTACCATTGTCCCTTGAGGCACTCCGGCGACATCCAATAGGGGCTGCCGACGGTGCTGAGCCTGTAACCGGTACTAGGATCTGGTATCTTCGCGGCCAGACCGAAGTCGCCGACCACCGCGGTCATCTCCGCGGTGCCGCCGTCCTTCTTGATCAGAACGTTCTTGGAGGTTAGGTCGCGGTGGAAGAGTCCGCGGCTGTGCAGGTAGGCCATGCCCCTCGCCACGTCCCTGGCCAGGTTCATCCTGACCAGGTGGGGCAACGGCGTGTGCCTGGCCATAATCAGCTGCTCGAGGCTGCCGCCGTTTATGTACTCCGTCAACGCGTGCAGCTGACCCTCGTGCACGCACACTCCCATGAACCTGGAACGAAGAGATAATTTTTTAAAAATCTATTTATAATTTTTTAAAGATCTATTTTTTGTATAATTTTATTTATACAGGTTTTTGAAAAGTCACTCGAAATTAGGAAATGAGGGGTTTTTGAGATTGTTTGATCAATTTGAAGCAACTTTTTCCTTTACAAGAAATTTTCTACGAACCGTCGTTTACGAGATATTAACGAAAAACGTTGGCCAATGAGGTAAGAGTGCCCAGATGCGTTACTGCTCATTGGTCAATATTTTTCGTTAATAACTCTTTAACCGCAGCTGGGGGAAAATTTTTGTAAAGGAAAAAGGTGCTTCAAATGGTCTCAGGAATCTCTCGAAAACCATAATTTCCCTATAAATTTAATAAATAATTTTCCTATAATTAAAAAATATTCTATATAACATATAACACTGTTTAAACTCATGATTACACATGTATTGTTATTTCGCCATATATTTCGATGAGATTTACGTCTCTAGGGATTTATAAAAATCGCAGGTGGCAACACCGCGGCATAACCTCCATCGCAATCTAATCCCGAGAGTCGCGCGTACCGTATTCCACGCCGCGTCGTTATTAACGCTGTTGTTATTATTCTAATTGCCGTTCTCCGGGCCGATTGCGAGACTCTTCTCCACTCTGTTTTCCTTCTTTGCCCCCAATCCGTAGAGATCCCATTACTGGAATCGGTGCGCCGCACCGAGCCGAAGCAGAGCCGCATGGTTCCCGCGTAATTGAGGGTAGAGGGATCCCCGATGCCCTTTCAAGGAATAAATCTTGGCAGGCTCGTCGGGCTAACTGCGCGTGCTACGGCGCAACTATTACTAGAATTACCCTATCTAGACGGTCGCCGATCTCGCCGGGTCAAACTTCGGGAGGTTGTTACGCCCGCTCTATTGGTACAGTAGAATCATCTACAGGGTGACTCCTCAAAAACCAATCGGTAAATTTTGGGCAGAGAGTTGGGTAGATTCTATATTGCGAGAACTGTAGATGAGATGAAGAAGATGTCAATAATGGGAATTCAATTGTACAGGAATAGTTTATTGGAAGTCTTAACAACAATATAGAGGGTGTTTCAAAAATTATTTAGATTATGGGAATGGTGGATTCCTCGGGTCATTTGAAGAAACTTTGTCCTTAGCGAAAATTTTCTACTAGGCTCGGTTAACGAGTTATTAGCTTAAAACGCGGACCAATTAGACAGCGAGGACGGAGCAAAGGCAAGCAAAGGCGTGGCGTCGTACGTTTTTCGTTGATAACTCGTAAACGAAGCCGCAGATTGAATTTGTTCAAAGGAAAAAGTTTCTTTAAATTACTTCAGGAACCAGAAAATCGATATTAAATACTTAAAACTCAAAACTATAAACATTGCATCTAAATTTTAATTTTGTGAAACTCAACAAATAGGTTTTAATAATATACAAACAAAAATGAATTATAAATATTGAAACGTCTGCCATAAACTGCCAATAAATTTTCTAACCTAAAATCTCATTAGAAAATAAATCCCAGCAATCTCGATGCATCAGAGAGAAGCACTTCCTCGAGCTAACGAACCGAGACAAACGCTACACCTCGAACCATAAACAACTTTCCCGGCTAAGAAATGACTTTCTCCCGCGACTTAATTAACCGGGACACCCAGTACGTGACCAGCGGCGGCCGCCTAAATAAATCCGATCGAAAATCCGCCGGATCCGTTCGCGCGTCCTTCACCGATCGAATCACCGAACACGTAAACGCGAGGCGTTAAAAGGCGATCTGTGCTCGAAGGAGGAGAGGAGAGGAGTGGGAGGCGGGTTTAATTGCCAAGCAAGTCGCGCGCGGACCGCGAACGTTCTCTGTTTCGCTCGTTACTCATCTTTTACCGAATAGAGGTGCCGCGACCTTCGTGTTCCGGCCCGAGGACAGTCACCGCCAGGACCCGAAGGTCTTCGACCCAGAATGCCGCGCGCCGCGGCACGAGCCACACCGTGTGCCGGACAAAAGAGCCACGGAATAAAAAGCGGCCGATAGCTCGCCCCCACCCCCCACCTCCCCTCCCGCCACCCAGGTCAACGATTGTCTTCCATTGTCGGCCTGGCCGATGAAAGCGCCGATGGACAATGTATATTTTCGTGGCGATCGAAGCGTCGAGAGACCGACAGAGGAAGACGAAGAGAGAGAGAGAGGGGGGGGGGGGGGGAGTGATTGCGAGGCAAGATACACGGAGATGCGTCGCGAAATGATGGAGGAGGAAATGTAAAGAGATCTCGCGTGATTAATGTGTTCGTTTAATATGCATTTTTAATGTATAGTTTGAAACGTGGTTAAATCAGTTTTTAAAGCGACAGAGGTAATTTTAGATGTTTTGTGGATATGTTGATGTCTGGCTTGGCAAACAATCCTAATTGAAAAATGTTTAACAAATTAAAAAGATGACGAATTACTGAAACAGTCAACTGCAAGCAAAAATTTATTCTACTGCTCGACCTAACCTAAAAAATTTCACAAAATTGAACAACACAATTTCAATGCGAGCTAAAATTAAATAAAAAGTTAACGCATTATAGTGACTGCGTTTTCCATCTTCTGAAAAATAATATATCACAGTAAAAATTCATTTTCGAACAACAAATATTATTGTCGTGGGTGACACGCCGGTGAAACTATAGAAAAAAGAACGAAATTATCCGAACGACGCAGATCGTGGATGATTAGAAAAATATACGAACCCGCGTGATTGTTTAAGTTCAAAGGATGCGAGTCCGCGAGTGGTTTATCTCGAAAGACTAAGGGTCACCTTCTCTAGCTGAGTTTCTGGCCGTTCAAAACACGTTTCCACGAACGTGATCGCGCGCGCGAGCACCGGTCTCTTAGACCCTCGTTAAACTCATTAGCATCGGTTGCCTAACGCGTAACTTAGTGACCGACTAATTTGTACAGTTTAGCACGGCAATGTCCGCGCAGACGGCGTTAATAATAACATTGGCAGCGAGAGCGTATTTATCGCTCGATATAGCGATATAGTATTATTATTTCTCGATATAGTACAAATATATTTGTAACCTAACCTCGTCATAACCTAAAGTACTAATCTAGACCTATAATCCAGTAATATTATATTCCAGTAATATAGCTATATTAGATAGAGGCAAAATTCTCTCGGCATAGTAAATATATTTGTAACCTAACCTCGTCATATCACAGAATTGATAATGTCCGTGTGGAATTTTTTATTAGATATTTGTCTTTCGATTCGGATATGTGGCGGCAAAAGACAAATTTTTAAGAGAAAAGAGCTAGAGATGGTGAAAATAGAGCCTTTAGGTTTTAAAACGACCTGTAATTTGTCGTCGTACGATTTTTTTTAACGAAATTACAACAGCGTGAACATTGTCAATTTTTTGAGAATTGTGAAGGCATCAAAGACACAGGCAATCAGATATTAAGTGACCACATTGTATAATGAAGAACTAATCTGTAGCTGAATTAGAATTAGTATAGATCTGAATCTAACTTGAATTAGACCTAACCCCATTTTAACCTAGTTCTAACGCGGAACAAACCTAATTCATATCTATATCACTGACAAACAAATGTACGTATAGTTTATCAAATGATTTTGGAAATTTTGGAAATGGTATAAGTACAGATATAAGGCTGAAAAAGGCTTGACATAACCTCGAACCAAGACATAACCTAAAACCTTGAAATATCTACGACCTAGAAGTACCTAAGATCTTGAGGAGCCTTAGAAACATAGAAGTATCTGAGGTCTCAAAGTAGCTAAAAGATTGACATAACCTCAAACTTTGAAGTACCTAAAATCTTAAAATATATGTGACCCTGATATACTTAAGATTATCAGAAACGTAAGGAACCTAGAAGTATCTGGGATCTCAAAGTACCCAAAAGCTTGAAATAACCTCAAACTAAGAAACCTAGAAGTGCCTGCGATCTTAAAGTACCTAATACCGTGACAAAACCTCAAATTGAGAAACCTCGAAGTATCTGCGATCTTAAAGTTCCTAAAAGCTTGACATAACCTCGAACTAAAAGAACCTAGAAGTGTCTGCGATCTCAAAGTACCTAAAAGCTTGACATAACCTCGAATCTAGACATAACCTAGCTATCTAATCACCGGATCGCTGAGTCTGACTACATACCCTTGTGAAACGCTGATTGCTATCGCGTTTCGCCTCTCGAGTGATAAAACCCCCGCGCGTCCGCAGTTATGCTGACAACGCCAAGATGGATCGCCGGATAAATTGTCTCCGCTCTATTAAAAATGATCGAATACTGTGCGCCGCGGATACCGAGGAGAACTTTCTTGGCCAGTTTTCACTGAGACGCGCCCTCCCCGATGTCTCCGCGATGCAAGAACAAATCGAAACGACCCACTTTTAGATTTCCTCGCGAATCGATCGCGATCTTTAATCCTTTCCGGGGGGGGGGGGGGCAGGCTCGAGGAAGGCGGTCGTCTTTTAGCGAGTTGAAATTTTCCGGTGGTTCGATTGCCAAAAAGCATTGAACGGTCCCTCGGCGATGTTGCCACGTCTACGAACTTTTCCGTAGAACTACTGACTGTTAACACTGATTACGGATTCTTTTGTATATACAGTGTCCCGGAAATACACTCACTATTGGAATATTACGTATTACCCACAATACGATATTTGTGCATGGACAAAAACAAATCAA
>NC_135782.1:15835570-15863251 GCF_028453695.1 Augochlora pura
ATATTAGTATATTATATTAGAGTGCATATAATATAGTATACTCTTCGTCATTATCAGACCGCAGATTTTTCTCAGGAAAACGTAAGCCGAATAAAAATTTTTCTGCTCTCTTAATAATTTTAACGAGGTATATACGACGTAAAAATATCCTTCAAAATTCTATTCCCCAATCATAGTTAAAATAATTATATTATACATCTAATAATTGTACGTACACATTAAACTCCCATAATTTCCAACATCGTCCCATCAATTTGAGCAATCAAAGCTTTCGAGCCACATACAAGAACTAATTGATACTTTTAAAACGACTCCTAGCCACATAGCAACAACAATCGCAAAAAGACCGAAAGAAAAAGGCTTTTCCTTCGCCGTGGAATGTACAAACGTCTTCTTTCGCGAAACCGTTTCTACAAATCTTCTTTTTCTTCCCAGGTGAAAGAGTAGTCTATCCTGACCACACATACACGCTATATATTCTCACAAACACACGCTATACATTCACGCATGCGTACACTATAGTCAAACAATTTCGTTCCAGATCAGTGTGAGTAAATTAATTGCCGGCAAACGCATCCCGAGTCTCAAGCGAGACAGGTTTCTGAAGAAGCTACCAACCACGCTCTTCCCTCCCCTTCCCCCTCCCCTCTCCATCCAATCCCTCAATCCGTACGATCCAATTGTCGGAGTTAAATAGCCGTGGTTAGCACGCGACTACCGCGGACGCCGATTAAATTTCACCTGGAATTAATTAAAGCGACCCGGCGCTCGCGCGCGCGCGTGCTGTTGATTAACAATTATATAAAAAGAAAGGTGAAAGAGACGCGACTGGTTGTTTCTTTCTTTTCTTCGACGCGGTAAATGGCGTTCCACGCGAACGAACAGAGTCACGTGATATAGTGGGGATTGGAGGAATACGCGTGGATTTGGAGTCGGAGGAGTGTGGATGGACCACGTGGTCAGTTGTGGCTACTGAGCAGAAGAGTGGGGGGACAATATGATGATTTTAGTTTAGTGGTAAGTATTATACTGGCATTATAATGATAAATAAAATGATAAATTATTATGTAATATATAATAAATTTGCCTTTGCATTGCCTTTAATTTGCAATTACAATGTTTATCCGTTGTGATAATTATATGGCAATGTAATCCAGTTTTACAATTTAAATATATGTATCATTATTTTATTGTACAGTAATTCGACTGCATTATAATTATTTTACACGGTTTAAATGCCTTAGTTAATTCGGTTGCTAATTATTTTTTAATCGCGAATATAATTAAAATACAATATAATAATACATTATAATAGCAAAGTAAAAATAAATTTATAAAACCTCATTATTAGTACAAACATTCGTGTTTAAAATTCTCTGACCAGTATTTTTACCCCTTCTTCAATCATGCTATAGTTACTGTGGTTTAATTATTTATTATTTTGCAACTGTTCATCAATTATAATTGCGAATAATAATCTGCTAAATTTAACTGTCTTGAAATTATAATTTAATATAATAAATCTGACGTAACCTTGAAATTATAATTTAATATAATACACTTGACATAATCTTAAAATTATAATTCCTCGAATAATTAAATTCTAATTTTATATGACTTTGGGGTCGCGTCACGTGATTTATTGCGCCCCCACTCTTTAGATTCGAGAAGCGGCTGACATAACCTGACATAACCTGACAATTGTGTCTCGCTTGGTCACGTGGCAGCTGGTTGCATAATCTAAGGGACGGTAAAAGTTCGCCTTGTTTATCGAACGACCGGCAACGAGTTTATCGCGACAACGACCGGACGTCGACGATTCGAAGCGTGGAAAAAAAGCGTCGAGCCGTCTCGAATCGACTTTATCGCGGCGCGACTTGCGGCTCGATCATGCGATCGGAAGCCTCGCGATTGTTCCTGGCATCGTGCGACTACGGACAGCGTGAAATTCGCACGCGAGCGTCGCGCGAATCACGCGGGGACTGCGGAGATGGGTTGACTTGATTCCGAGGCGATTTTTATCTGACGACGTGTTCGTCGATTGATCGACAGAGATCATCGCGATGATGATGATGATGTAAATGATACAGGATGTAGGATCGAAAGAATAGAGGATGGAAGATGTAAATGATAGAGGATGGAGGATTTATCTGAGACTAGATGAAGAGTTAGATGATATAGGATCATTCGATTGACCTGGCAATTAAACATAATATAGTTTATGAAATACTAGGGCAAGTTTTAATCATCGTTTCAATGATGTTTTACTCATTCTATAAATACAGCCTTCAAAAGTCTGATCATTTCTACAATTAACACAAACACACCTCTGAGAACATTCAAAGAGATATATAACACATGATCGCCCTATTAACCTCATCATGAAAAATGACATACTACACCATCTATCAAAAGCAGTTTAAGTCATCAAATCAATGACACCCCATTGATTCACCACCCACAAATCTCACAACCTCAAAAACGCTCTCCACTCAACAACCAAAATCTACAAATAAAAACAGACATCGCGGTTAAAAAATCAAACAAGCAAATAATCATCTTAATCCCTACTCAAACCATAACCTAACACGCTCCAGACGATGTTAAAAGAATCATCCTAAATCCCGACGTCCAGACGGAAGCAGCTCGCCAGACGGACGCAGAATTTCCTCACCGTAATGGCCGTCGCACCATGAATCACAAATGTTTCGGAAGACCTCGGCCGCCTCGTAAAACCTCAAGGCCGTCGATGTTTTATTCAACGTAACTGTGCAAGCCTTAACCTTTGTCGCCGGACGATCACTATGAAAATCAGGCGGAGGACGTGGTAAATTATATCCCAATACAATGGCTATGGCAATTTCAGGAAATTAAACAGAATCACCCCTTTTTGGGTCGATATTATATCAGTGGTGAACTTTAGGCAAATATTTAAATATATTTCTGTGGGCGAATTTTTATGAAACTTAGGTTAAATTAAAGCTGGAAGAGTATACTTTAAGACCTGGTAATTTATATCCTAATATATTGCGAGGTCATTTTGGAAAATTAAAAAGAATCAATTTCCCCCTTTTTGGGGTCAATATTATTTCAGTGGAGAAGTTTAAGAAAATATTTAAATATGTTCCTGTGGGCGAATTTTCATGAGACTTAGCTTAAAGTGAATCTGGAAGTGTCTACTTTAAAACCTGGTAATTTATATCCTAATATAATTGCCAGGTCATTCTGGAAAATTAAAAAGAATCAATTTTGCCCCTTTCCGGAGTCAATATTAATTCAGTGGTGGACTTTAGACAAATATTTAAAAATGTTCCTGTGGGCGAATTTTCATGAAACTTAGCTTAAATTCAAGCTGGAAGAGTGTACTTGAAAAGTCAGTCGGGCGGAGTGCGGGGGACGGCGTCGTGACCTTGGCTGGGAAAAAAACTATCGAGGACTGTGCTATAACAGGATCGAAAGACGGTGGCGGCGACGAGTGGCATATTACCCGCGGGACAATGATAAACTGAAAATATGTTATGAGGAACAATGATTGCGGAGTTTCGCCGCTTGAATTATGGTGTTGGATATCCCGTAACCGGGCAATTTACGTTACGGTTCCGTCCGTGCCGTTTTCTTCGGCCGCCGGAAAACAGTTAGAACGAGTATCGATTTTAATCGCGATTGGAGCCGGTTGCTCCGACGGAGCAACGCGGGCCCGCTTTTCGTACTGTTGGATTAGGTACGCTTGCCGCGCGGACCATGGGGGTGGGGCAACTTCAAACTGAAATCGTCTATATTAGGCTTTACATTTTATATACATTAATAATAATGGTAACGTTTTAAAAATAGCATTTATGTGACAATTTCTTCGCCAGCCACTTTCTGTGATAATAAATATTTTTTTTTGTATAAATAAATAATCGAATCAGAACGGCCAAACGCAATTCTCTTGAGAAAGGTTAGCAGAAGCTATAGTAAAAATTTCAGCTCGTTTACTTCATTATTGTTCGAGATATTCTACTGACAATTCCTGGCTACGCCTATGCGTTACACTTAGACGAAATTTTACTCAGATGATGAATAAAAAAATAGATATCAACGAATATGAATTTATTATTATTATTCTATATTATTAGTATTATTATTATATTTAATACTATATTATTTATTACATCTAATATATTCATTTAAATAATTTACTATATTTATTAATTATTGCATTATATTCCTTTACTATTTAAAAGCATATTTCCCTGCAGAAAAATTTAATACGTCCGGGTCTATAAATATAAAATTAATTACGATCGAAAAACAAAGGCGCAAGGGCGTAGAAAGGGTACACCAAGGGCGTATTAAAGGCTCAGCAAAGGCGTAGGAATTTATCGGCAGAGGGTGACCTACGGTACGCCGGCCCCTGCGGAAAGTCAATTAGGCTTTCTTCGAAGCGTCTCGCCGCCTCCGTGACATTGCCCAGAGTTAATTAGTAAAAGCAAATCAGGTAACCGAAAGTACAGTCAGCAAATCGATAGAGAAACTCCTCTTCCACGTCGGTCTAAATCGAGGCGGCCGCTCCGGTCGAGCACTCGAGATTCCGCAAATTCGTGGCATCCTAATTTAACCTTTCAAAGAACCGGAGCAGAAGTGGCGGGCGAATTTAATCGCGAAGTACGTCCCGAAACGAAATTCAAAAGGAAAAATGGGGCGATATCGATCGCGCGGAGGGGAATCATGGAGCGGCTCGTACTACTGGCAGCCGGGTGTATCGACCGTTTTCATTCATCCATATTCACCGAAACGGTTCCCCGGCCGCACCTGGCGGCGGGGCTCTGCCTCCTCGGTCCAACAGTTGCGAAATCCATCTGCCGCTCGCGGAAAATCGATCCGTTTGCGTGCAGCCCCCTCGTGCGAATCGTACAGATGGAATAGAATTTTTAATTCGAGTATGTGCTGTATTAGGGGGAAGAAAGAGTATTATTAATAATAGTTGGATTGTCGATTTTAGGCGAAATGGAAATTGTTAGAGATGAGATTACAAGACAGGTGCAAATTTTTCAGACTGTTGTGTTAATAATAATATGATTCTATAATATAATATTATAATGATATAGTTCTGTAACATAATAATGTAATAATATTATTGTATATTGTAATTTTATAATTCTGTAATATGATAATATATAATGTAATATTAAATAATATAATTCTTGTAGGTTTGGCTAATGTATAGATATTTTTAGTTTTCTTTTTTTAATGTGAGCTGTATTTTTATATTTAAAATATATTCTCGTGGGGGTATTTTTATGCAACTTAGCTTAAACTCAAGCTAGAAGTGTCCACTTTATGACGTGGTAAATTATATCCTAGTATAGTGACTATGTCATTATGAAAAATTAAAAAGAATGAATTTTTTCCTTTCTGGAGTCAATATTATTTCATTGGTGGAGTTTCGACCAATATTTAAATATGTTCCTGTGGGCGAAATTTCATGAAACTTAGCTTAAATTGAAGCTAGAAGTGTCTACTTTAAAACCTAGTAAATTATATCCTAATATAATTGCCAGGTCATTTTGGAAAATTAAAAAGAATCAATTTTCCCCCTTCTGGAGTCGATAATTGATATGATAACCTGACTTAACTGTAAACTGTATTATATTGTGCTATTATATATTGTAGTGTCCTTATACTGTACTATATTAAAATACACTATTTAATTCATACCTGACTTTTTTGTAAACTATGATAAAATGAATTAGTATCTATTATATGCAATAGTGTATTATACTGTATCATTGTACCCTAGTAATATATTATACTATAAAATTAAAAAGTCTACATATCGAAGGAATATTTTTCATTAATAAAGCTCATAATAATATTATTACCAACAACAAACGTCCCTTAAAACATCTAAAAAATCCAGAAAAATCCTCTTCTACACTATACAATCAAAAAACCTATTATATACATATATACAAAGTGCTTTCATCGAGTGACCAACAAATAATAATCTAAAAAAGAAAAGACTGAATTTCAAACAGGAAAAACGAGTTTCCTAGGGCTTTGTCCTTTCGCGTCTTTGGGCCCGATGGTCAGCCGAGGGCCTGGCGCACCGACCAGCCGTTCCTTCAATGAACATCATGAGTCACCGGAGCGTCTTACCGCGGCGTGTCCGCGGTTTCCGCAGCCTTCAACGAGAGAAATGCCAGAAATAAGATCCGCAGTGTCGGTCGAAGCGCGGCATAAACACACGCGCGCACACGGCCGAATCTGGGCCAAGCCGTTTATATCGTTGGAATGCGTTGTCGCCGCGGATGCGACTCCGCCGGTAGCCCCCAACGCGCACGAAGAGAGCCGCCGCTGGACGAGGCGGTGAGGAGGAGCCGGTCTAGTCGCAACGCAGCACAGCCATTATGTCATAACTTGTAACACTCGCGAGCCGCGGAACTCTTTTGGCATTAGCCTGGCCGAAGAACCGGCTCGGACCAGTTGCGTCAACCGTCAGCGAACCGTTTGTCAAAGGGACAAGCTCCTAGCGCGTCTCCTCTCTAGCGCGCCAAAACCTGTTTCCTACGGGCGGCCTTTTCCTCGCCGCGCCGCCTTTCGCACGGCGGCGGTGGTCCACGGCGTCGCGCGCTTTTGCACGGCCAAAAATCGATTTGCCGAGATCTCGCACCTTGCAAAAGTTTAGAAATCTGCGATGCAATTTATTACGCGAAATGGAATTTTATTATAGTGTCTTTATTATTTATTTGATACCTTTATTACAGTACCTTTTGTTGTAGTGTAGTACGTTATTATAGTATATTATACTATTATGTACTATAGTGTATTATACTGTGTTATATTGCAATATGTTACGTCGAGCAAAATCTAGATTAATTGTAGATTGTATTACATTATGCTACTTTATGCTACAGTGTATTATACTGTACTATATTACGCTATGCTATTTAAAACATAACCTGATATAACTGCAAACTGTATTATATTGCAATATATTACGTCGACCATAACCTGGATTAATTGTAGAATGTATTTACAATATGCTGTTATATGCTACAATGTATTATACTGTACTATATTACTCTACTATTACTCTACTATTACGATATTGAGACAATAACCTCACATAACTGCAGACTGTATTATATTATATTACTATATGCTGTAGTGTATTACACTCCACTATATTACATTACATTATCTAGATCATAACCTGACGTAACTGAAGACTGCATTATATTATACTATTATATGCTACAGTGTATTATATTGTAATATATTACAATATGCTCTTCAAACAATAACCTGACACTACTGCGGGATGTATTATATTATACTACTACATACTGTAGTGTATTATACTATATTATACTATATTGTGCTATGCTATTTAAACCATGACCTGACATAACTATAGACTGTATTATATTATACTACTATAAGTTAAAATGTATTATACTGTACTATATTAGTATATACTCTTTAGACAATAATCTAATATAACTATAGACTATATTACATTATACTATTATATGTTGTAGTGTATTATACTGTATTATATTACACTATGACATTAAGACTATAACCTGACATAACTATAGGCTGTATTTCAGATAATATTTATATAATTTCATTTAAAATAATATCCAATATTTAATCGCCTCACTAAATAAATTAATCTCTAATATTTAATCAACAAATAAATCTCCCATTTTATCAATAAAAAATCGCCAATCAGAACATAACCTTTCCTTAATAAAAAGATGTTTCAAGTGTATCAATGTTTCGAGAATCAACCAGTAATAAAATTTTATTAATTTTATTAATAATTTTATTAACCTAACTTTCTACTTGTTATACTATATTATGCATCGCCATCTTTATTGTGTAATACTTGACATCGAGCCGCATCAACGACCTAATATACCAGGAGCATAATCATCAGAACGACTATCAAATTAATTATTGCCACGGAAAGCAGGTCCCGATTCACCGTGCGCCGCGGCTTCGCTCCTCCTCCTCCTCCTCCGCCCTTTATTTCGCTTCTCGAACACGTTAACCAGCGCGCGCGCGCGAGCGCACCGCTTTTTATAGCCCGTCATCATTCCGCGATGTAATCGCGCAAATTATTTATAAGACCGCGGCGCGCGTTATTGCGCTCGCCGTAACGAGAGATTCGACGGCGAACGGATCACTGGACGCGCGCGTTTCGAGTGCTTTAACCTCGTCCAGAGCAAGTCGCCGAACACGGATCTATCGCGATTGACAGTCGCTTCTATGGCTCGCGATCGTTTCGTTTATTGAGTATATTTTCTTCGAACTCGATCGAAGAATAATATATTTTAAGAGGAATTTTTTATTTTTTTATTTTCTGTGATTTATCGCGATATTTGAAAAATTTGAAAAATTGATTTTTTTACTAGGGTTGCACTGCTTAGTTTATTGTAATATTTGGGGTAATAGTCATTTTGTAATATTAAAGAGTGCATAGGGTAAATCTGCAGAATAAATATTAGCGTTATTATTATTGTAAATATTAGGGAATTAATTCAGTAATTAATTATTAGGGAATAAAAAGAAGTTAATCGGTATTTTTATCTGTATATTTTAGTGGATAAATATCTGGGTCTCTAAAGACTCTAAGATGAGTCTTGCAAGAGTAGAAGCGTTCACTGTTCAGTCTATTGTTTTAAGGAATCTGTTCCAGGCGCCAGCAATTTTTATTCTTGAATAAACAAAGCGAAAGATGTTAATAAATAACCTGACCGATATAAACTCTAAGCAACCGCGCGCTCTTCTAAATTTCAGATTGGTTATTTCTTTTCTTTTTTATCTCGTCTCCAACAAAAGGAGTGCATCACCTATGGTACCAACCCTCTAATATCAAAATTAAAAAACTAATATTATAATTAACCCTTTTAAAAACTATCGAAAATATTTATTAAAACAAGACTTAAAAAGGAGAAGACTTTTAAGATTTTAATCAGACTTTAATCAAATTTTAAACAAGTTTTCTTTCTCTAAAATCTTCGCGAGTCCCCATGGTGCCCCATTCGAGTATTTAAATAATATAATAGAGTGTCAGCCAAATCTCAAAGAGTAATATAGTTCATCCAACAGCATGGAAATATCGTCCGCCATTACTTCGCGATATTAACGAATCGATTCGTCCGCGCGTCGTTCAATTCCATTTTCTCGTGCCGAATATTCGCAATGGAATTGAAGCGGCTAATGGGGGTATGTTGCAGGAGGAGTCGCGCCGTATCAGATTACCGATAACAGTGGCCGGGGCTATGATCATCCCATTCGCTGTCTGGCGATCGCGTAACATGGGGTTCAAAGGTGACAGCGCAATTTTACGAGGCCGCGCCGTCTGTCGTCCTATTTGTTTCACAGGAGAGAGATAGAGCTAATCACCAGGGCAGACGACGTCTGGATACGTACGACTATGAATCACGATCTACTGTCTATCATCTTAACCCTTTGAGAGCGTAAACTCCGTACGCTCGTCGGATAGATTGCTTTTTAAAAAGATTCAATTTTCGCTCGGCTGGAGTCCATATTATTTCATTGGTGGAGTTTAGACAAATGTTTAAATATGTTCCTGTTGGAGGATTCTTATGTAGTTTAGCTTAAATTGAAGCTGGAAGAGTGTACTTTAAGACGTGGTAAATTATATTTTAATATAGTGATCGAGGTACTTTGGAAAATTAAAAAGAATCAATTTTTCCCTTTTTGGGGTCAAAATTATATCAGTGGCGAAGTTTAGGAAAATATTTAAATATATTCTGGTGGGCGTATTTTTATGAAACTTAGCTCAAATTGAAGCTGGAAGTGTCTACTTTAAAACCTGGTAATTTATATCCTAATATAATTGCCAGGTCATTTTAGAAAATTAAAAAGAATCAATTTCCCCCTTTCTTTAGTCAATATTATTTCATTGGTGGAGTTTAGACAAATATTTAAATACGTTCCTGTGGGTGTATTTTCATGAAACTTAGCTTAAATTAAAGCTGGAAGAGTCTACTTCAAAACCTGGTAAATTATATCCTAATCACTATAATATTATTATTACTATTATTATTATATTATTAACCCCTTAAGAACGCAACCTCCGTTCGCTCATCAGCTACATTGCTTTCGTCTCGCGACCGTCATCGGTGGCGTATCGCTGCCGGTTTAAACGACAAACGAGGAATTATTTATCACGGCGGTGTTCTCAATGAGAAGCGAGAGAGTCGACATGTTTAAAGAAGACCTCGGAGCTCGCGATCTAATGAAGACACGAGGTGAAAGTAAATACACCGCGGTCGATAGTACAGGAGAAGTCATCTGCAATGCTTATAGCTGATCTCTTGACGGAGAACTGAGTCATCAATATTTAGCAGACACTAATGGAGGAGTCAGCGAGCTGGATTTATTAGCGTAGCGTGCTGGAGGTCTCGACAGTGTGTATGTACCAGCAAAATGGAGGTCTTGTTGGAATTTTGGTAAAATCAGTTTCGGGGGATATACATACATACAATCACATGTATATACAATACAATCATATGTTTATACAATATAATCTTATGATTATATATAATATAATCTTCCATTTATTTATGCTTGGAAAAATTTTATATATGATCCATGGTGAATGATTAGTCAGGCTTCCCCAGTTAAGCAAAAGGATATGACTAAGTCTTGTGGCTTTTGTAAAGGGACATTAGTCATTTTCAGTGATCCGGCTATGTTAAATATGAATGCAAATTATCAGCTGCAGACTGGCGAGTGCATCATCCACAATGACTCATATATTCGATAACGCAGTGCCATCCTTTCCAAATTGCTGATAAATCAGAGCTAGCGAAGGAAGAGTAAATATAACTCTGCGTCTAGATTGACCCACCATAAGTTAATAAATCATTAAAATATCGAAGCTTCAAAATACATAGAATGTACATAACTCCGGGTCCAAATAGACCCACCATCCAAAATTTACATCAAAATTACATTAACCATCCTATAATTAATAAAAAATTAATAATAATATCAAAGCTTCCAATTAAATAGAATTTATGTAACTCAGGGTCCAAATAGACTCACCATCCGGCGGTAATTATACCAAGGTTACATAAACCATCCTGTGCTTAATAAATAATTAATAATAAATCATTCGAATAAAATTTGTCTAAAAATATTGATTCAATGGCGACTTGCGGTTTTCAAAAGTAACCGTTGACGATGTCGGTGCAGAAGGGAGACCGCCGCTAATTGGCTCGAGGGCTAATTATGCACGCCATCTGACCGTTCGAGGACGAGGAAGGAAATTCGGCTGGCGCGCGAGCGCACCCGATTTCCTACGAGATCGGCGATCTCGAGTTTCTCTAGCGTAAAAGTGGACCGGATCTCTCGGGTTTGAACTTACCTCAGTATGTTCGGATGGCTGAGCTTGTTCATCAGCTGTACCTCCTTGAGCATGTTCGGCCTGTTCGCCGGCAGCTGGTTCATCTTCAACACCATCACTTGGCTCGTCACTTTGTGTGTTACCTGGAAACAGAGAATTCGACAGAGGGTTCAGCATGATTTGTCTACTGATCGACCACGGTTTTCAATTAATCTAGGAATTGTTCATAAGTGGAATTTCCCACGGAATACCATAAGAAGTTTCCCATGGAACACCATAATAGTTTAGAGTATAGTGAACCAGGTGATCGAAATGATTTTTACGAATTTATTGAACTTTTCATTGATAGGTGAAGGTAAGTGAACAGTCACTATTTATTTTACTATATTCTGTGCCATTTTCACGTATTTATGGCTGTGTTTATTACGTATATAATATGATGTATTATGTATTATAATAATTGTTATGTATTATAGTTATATATATTATATGAATTATAGTTCTATTATTATTATTGTACAGTATACATTATATACAGTATATGGAACCCCATAATAGTTTAGAGTATAGTGAACTAGGTGATCGAAATGATTTTTACGAATTTATTTAACTTTTTATTGATAGATGAATGTGTGTGAGAAGTTTCTATTTATGATTTTCTATATTGTGTATATAACATAATGTATTATGCACTGTAATTATTGTTATGTATTATAGTTATTATAATGTTTTATATTTATTATTGTGGAGTATATTTAGTACTATGTATTTTATTTTTTTATATATATTATTTTTATTACTGTGTTTTATATTTATTGTTGTCTATTATATTTACTACTGTGTGTTATTTAAATTACATTTCCTAGGGAATACTGTGTTATTATAATTGTTTTTGCATCATATATATCAAATAATTTTTTCTATTAAATATACAATATATGAAGAGCGATTTGGCCACGCCCTCGTAGGGTTTGGCAACGCACCTAGGTTGTAAAATCCGCCTACTGTAGGATTGATTAAGCCTCCTTAGGATTTGGACCGTCCCAGTGGAATTGATCACGCCTCCTTGGGATTTGAAACGCCTCAGTAGGCTTGGTCACGCCTTCTTGGGATTTAGAACGTCCCAGTAGGCTTAGCCAAGCTTCCTTGGCTATATCTCCGCCTACAATGGATCATTGGATCCGCGTCTTCTTTATTAACCGCGTCTATTTCGTCCTACCCACGCCCTCTAATGACATAACCCCGCCTTTTTCATATTAGCTCCGCCTTTTTTGCATTAGCCGCGCTCTCTTGAAATTTTTCCTCGATTTTTTTTCAATTCGCCATTTTTAATAAACAGAGCCAATAGTCAAAAATTACTACAGAAATCTAACCTACAAATTATAGTGTAAAAATTTGGCACAAATGAATTTCTCTTTATCAATTACCAAACGGTATAAATAATAAAAATATTAAAAAATGTCTAAAGACAATTTTAGTCATTTTAATCAACCATCAGCTGCTCCTCATCGATTAGGCAAAACGTCGGGATAAGAGAAGACTAATCTTCTAAACGATCGCTAAGTGGACAGTAAAAGTGTGTCGGTTAGTTAATAAACATATAGAAGAGCAGCGATAAGCGCTCTGAAATTACAGATCTCGTTCTGCTGCTGGTGCAACATTAGAAAGTGACTGGAAGCAATGTTACAAAATAATAAAGTTGTAATTGATTGATTTTCATCGCGGTGACCGAACATCGCTAATTGGTGGTTTTCACGACTGATAGAAAATAATCCATAGCGAGATCCAGTTTTCACAACGGGTCTTCACTTTCTCGAGATCAGAGCGTTGCGCTGATATTTTTGTCTACAATAAACCAGTCGAGAACTGTTTCGCATGGATAAAAGGAAAGAGAGGTTATGTTCTCCGTAGCGTCGCGGTACCGCAGCGCCATCTTGTGACGCGTTATGCACTAGCCAATCCGGACGCAAGGAGAATTAGCATCCAGTAATCTGCAAAGTCGCTTTATAATATAATAGACTTTTATATATTGATATTAAATAAATTTTATATATTATTTTGCGATATAAATTTGCAAAAATAATGAGAAATAAAATTTCTATTTAAAATGCGATTCATAGCCAACAAAGGGGTCGTTATAATAATTATTATATCTCGTTGAAAATTGAACCTTCCGGCTTGGCAATTTTTTTATACACTGTTTAAACTATCATCTAACTACTAATAATTTTTCCAAAATTTTACATTGACTTGTTCTGTTATAAAAAATTCCTAAATATAATTTCTATTTCAGACGCCATTTATAGCCAACAAAGGGGTCCCTATAAAAATTATTATTGTATATCTCGTTGAAAAATGAACTTTTTGACCTGGAAATTTTTTTACACATTCTTTAAACTATCGTCTAAGTATTAATAATTTTTCCAGAATTTTACAGTCACCTGTTTTGTTATAAAAAATTCCTAAATACACGATCTCATAATCGCTTACGATTTTATAGCGTTAAGAAAAATCGCATCGCATTTTCAGATACAAATAAAATTTTAGACTGTTGCTATTTTTTTAATACAAAGCCAAAGTCATACTAATTAATAATCTTAATGGTTTTTTAATTTCTCATAAACAAAATAGCCGCTATCATGGTTACAATAGGACGATATTTTTTAATTTTTATTATGTTTCGAAGACGCTATAAATTTCAATTATTTTTAAATAAACAATTAGTCAAATTTTATTGAAACCTGCGTAAGTAAGTCTTGCAAACGTGGCTACGAAAGGTGTTGTAGCCTCTCCGTGTCGAGGAAAACGATCTCGCGGATCGCGCACCGTAATTAAGCGTTCTCATTGAACGACGGCTCTTTGCTCGTTATCCTGATCGCGACGCGATATATACAGCCTGCCTGCCGCGTCTTTGTTCCCGCGGCTCGAGTTGCCCGCGTGAGAGACAACTGTCGCCGATTCACGTAACAACGGGCGTACACTGTTGTTAATGAAACGAGAGACGGGAGAGTGCGCGCGAGCGCGAGCGGCTATTGAAACTGAACGGGCGATTCAGGATTTGCGGTCGTCGATGAATCGTTTTGTTCGCCGTTGAATCGAAGAGGGAAAAAAATACGAGTGTACCCGCGGTAGAATGAGCCGCGATGAATCGCGTTGTCACTCGAAATGACGAAACTTCGATCCCCCTCGGCTTGTTTCGTTTGTACGACGAGAAGCATCGCCGTTCGCTGACGACCATTTCGAAAGTGTACTGCAATATTGTCGCTTTATTAGGGTTGTTATTTATTAGATTTTTAGTAGATTTATGTATGTATTTTTAGAGATTTTTATTTATTTATACTAGTTATTTTTTTATTTAATTTTGTATGGATTTTATTCTGTAGGTAGATTTTATATTGGAAGTAGATTTTATTTTGTAATTTGATTTTATTTATTAAGGTGGCTTCATTTTGTATCTAAATTTTATTTTTTAAGGTAGTAGATATCGTTAATTATTATTATTAGACATTATTAGAATTTATTTTGCAATTATATTATATTTTTTAACAAGACTTTATTTTATATCTAAATTTTTAATCGTAATCTTAATTTATATCGTAATTAAAATTTATTTCTTAACAAGACTTTGTCTTCTATTTAAATTTTAATTCGTGAGATATTAGATATCATCAAATATTATTATTAGACATTATTAGAATTTATCTTGTAATTGTAATATATTTTTTAACAAGACTCTATTTTAAATACTAAATTTTATTTCATAACAGGATTTGCAATTATACTTCACTCTTCAACTAGATGTTATTTCCTAATTAAATTATACTTTATAATCAAATTTCATTCTCTAACAAAGATTTTATTTGAAACAAGACTTCACCTGGTAGCTAAATTAAATTTTTCAATTACACTTAATACTACAACAAGATTTTATTTTCCAACTTCATTTCGTGACTGGGTTTTGCTTCCTAACTAGATCTCCTCTCTTAATTAGATTTTATTTCGTAAATAGAACAGAGCCGGCGGCTCCGCTAGAAAATTGGCTACAATTAGCTTATTATCGCCGCATTTTTATCGTCATGGTGGAGATTATGTCTGTCCACCATCACGCGCCGTATTCCATTTTTAATTCGCCGCCGCCGCGGATCTCGTTACGGGACGACGAGCGCATGTCTCGCCGGTTTTTAACGAATTCCCTTCGCGCGGGCTCGTGCTTCCGTGACGCGTGAACTTGTCTACTTGCGCCGTTCGCCTCCGCTACGCCGCGAAGTGAGCGGTTATACCGTTAGGGATTTCGGAATCCCGCGGAAATCAGGCCAATCGAGCAGATTCGCGCGCTAACGACCGTCGCGACTTGGGGGGGGGGGGGGGGGGACGACGACACGCCAACTGTCGCTGGTCATGTTTAGGGAGAAACAAAAGTACCTATTCCAGAGAACACCTTGCGCGGAGGATGTTGTACAGACTGTACCTGACATCATTAAACGTTAAGTCAACATAGTTGGTAAACGTAATCCGATGTCTAGCGAAGTGGAACGCACGTCCCGCTGTGTACGGCCGCTTTTTAGAATTTTTAGAGGTTATGGAAAAATTGTTGTCCGGGATGAACGATCTATTACTGTTATATGAGTATATTATGAACGCTATTTTACTGTTTTGTGAAAAAGATGGAGACGTTGCAGTAGATATAATGGCGAGCATATTATTCAATATGAATGGACTAGTATTTAATGGAATAGTTTAATTCTGTTTTTATTTCAATTGTTACGTCTTCACTACACTCCTGCCATTACATATTCCCTCCTTAACATTACACTCATAGCGCCATGAAATTATCGTATACTATTATTATTATTATTGTTGTTGTTATTATTATTATTATTATTATTATTATTATAATACAATACACGGGGAATACACGGCCCACCCCGCGTATCTTGCTGAAGATTTTTCCGCTTCCCTGCCCCAAAAAAAAAAAATTATTATTATTATTATTATTATTATTATCATCGTTATCATTATACATTATTATTATCATCGTTATCATTATACATTATTATCATTGTTATTATTATTATTATTATTATTATATTACTATTAATATTAGAACAACCGATTATCGCCCAAACGATATTGCGCGCGGTCAGCGATGTAGAGGACCACCGATGTCGCTCTAGGACCCTTTTCCCCGGCCACGCTACAACCAGACCCACCCCTCTCTAACCCTCGGTGTCTTCTTCGGAGGCCGAAACAACGGCTATCGTCACTCTTGTATCAGCAACAAACCGAGGAAAATAAAATCAAATCTCTAAGAACCAAGTACCAGTTAATTTTCACCATCACGCTAACAAAATCGACCGTTACGAACCATATCGTAACATCAATTTAGATTTAATCCTGACGTAATTGCAAAAAAATGTAGTTACAATGTAGCATTTCTTGTTTTAGAGTTAATGAAGACGTAACCTAGGTTTTAATGCAGACGTAACCTAGGGTTTAATGCAGACGTAACCTAGGGTTTAATGCAGACCTAACCTAGATCTAATACAGCCTTAATACAGATCTAACACAGCCTACACTCAGACTTAACACAGACCTAGGATAGTCCTTTTAATTACGCCCTTAATATAGACTTATGCGCGTGTGTATATGCGTTAGGTTATGTACGTGTGCGTGTGTGTCGCGAGATGGAAATTCCTTGGATTAAAAAGTCGAGAATATCCGAGCGGAATCTGGCCAGGATTCCTTGGCACTGGCTGGCTTAGTTGGGCCGCGTCCAAACGATGACGAACACGCGGCGTAGAGAGCCGAACCGCGCCGGGTAAACAGACCGCTTGCAAATCGAGCGTTTCGCGGGAGAGGATCAACAAGACAAAAAATAGATGATACACGGGACGAGAAGAGAAAGCGAAGCTAACGAGAAACTGGGCTCCTCCGCACGGAATCCACCGGAATTCCTGTCATTGTGTAACGCGCCCGCGCGCGTCAAAAAAACGTCTCTTTCTCTTTCCCATTGTTTCTCTTCCCTTTTTGACTCCTCCCACCTCTCTCTCTTTTTCTATTTCTCTCGCAATCTCTCTTTATTAACTTCATTGTCTTTTACTTTATTTATTTATTTTTCTGTCTCCCTCTCTCTGTTTTTGTTTCTCTCTCTCTCTCTCTCTCTCCCTCACTATTTGTTTCACCCTCTCTTCCTCGTTATTTACTTCATCGTCTTTTACTTTATTTATTTATTTCTCTGTCTCTCTCTCTTTTTATCTCTCTCTCTCTCTCTCTCTCTCTCTCTCTCTCTATTTATTTCTCTGTCACATTTCATTTATTTATTTGATTTTCTCTCCTTTCTATATCCTTGTCTCCCTTTCTACCTATTTAATTTTCACCTCTGTCTATTTCTCTCTATTTCTTTATAAGTTATGTTCCATAGATGGCGCTGCAACAGTATAAAAATTTGTGAAGAGTACTTCAGACAATGATTTACTATATCAAATATAAACTTTATACAGAAATTAGCAACTGTGAACAAATTATTAAATCAGACCTAACCAAGAAATAATACAGACTTAATATAGATTTTTATAGATTAATATAGACAGATCGATTCCTCTGGGCTATCGTGTTTCCAGCTCTACTTCAGGAAATTGAAGGCTCCGCTTTTTTCTTCTTTCTCCCCGGGGGCCTTTGTTACAGTCTATTATTATCTAAACCCGGCGTCTTATGTGTGCTAGCGGCGTCGATCGCGAATTTTTTTTTCGCAACCGAAAAAAAATGGAATGGAACTAACCTGATTTCTTTATGATTTCTCATGAGATGATAGGAAATTTTATTGCAGGCGAAATTATGAAAATTTATAGATATTGCGACGATATTTATTAGCAGTATCAACAATTTTTTAATATTAAAAATAAGGAGGTCAGAATTATTGTAAAATCGAGTTGGTGTTGTGGACTTATTAAAATTAGGAGATTGGGTTTATTTAAATTAAGTTATGTATGATAATACAAAACCTTAATAATAGCAATTATATTGCATAATTTTTATAGTAGCCTAGAGGCTTAATAAAGAGATACATTCGACGATTTTTAGTATGGAAGCAGGTTTACCACAGTGGTTTATATTTTTAAAAACGTGGCCAAGATGGAAAATGTATTGTTATTAACTTTACTAGTGTTAATTTATTGGTTTAGATATTGCATTATGTAAATTTACGAAGATACTCTTTTATACATTGATATAAAAGCATAGAAAATGTCCTGAAAATTGTTTTAGTTGATTTACTTTTGATATACACTTTTGGAGGTTATGTCAAGGTTTTTGGGATTTTAGACCAGTTATACTTAGGCCCCTAATACGATCACGTTTACACAAAATATAGAAAATATACAAAAGAGGTATAGGAATAGAATGTACCAAAGTATAATATACAAGACTATAATATATCAAAGTGTATAACATACAAGAGTATAATATAGAAAAATATAATATAGAAAACTATAATATACAAAACTACAATATAGAAAACTACAATATACAAAACTATAGTACACAAAAATATAATATACAAATGACAAATTCTCTTCGTGCAGAAAAATACGTGTTAAATCGACGACGAATCGTGCGAAATAAAAAGACAATTGTCACCCGCGTGACGCGGGACAGGTTATGTTTTTTCCATCGCGTTCGAAGCGGGTCCTCCGCGTCGCGCGAAGACGCAGCGCGCGCACAACTAATTATTTCGTAGGGGACTTTCGCGGCTCGGAAGACAGTGTTTCGGGCTCTCGGCGGAGAGCAGCGGAGCAACACTTGCTTTCAGCCGCGTCGCGCCGCCGCCGGGTGAAAACTACTTGGCATAGTTTCGTCGTTAGCAAAAAAAGCGGAGGCGATATTTCGAGGCCCCGCTTTCAGTACGAACACAAAGGTGGCTCTCGTAATTAACGTCTTCCGACGCCCCTTCTCTGTATATAATCCTCTCTCTCTTCTCTCTCTCTCTCTCTCTCGAGAGAGAGAGAGAAACAGAAACCAAGAACATCGGCCGCAGCTGTCAGTGAAATGCCGCGGCGTGGGAAATCGAAAATATTTCACGGCGGCGTTACATCGGCCCGCTTCATGCTCCGCGGACCGCTTAGAAATCGAATTCCAAACACTACCGTGGAATCCGCGAGTTCGCGACCTCGTTTCCGGCGACCCATTAACCGTCATTTCCGGTCGAGACCACCTCGCGACGATTCGAGAGCCTTCAACTCATATCCTTTCATTTCTCGAATTAAAAATTATTTTTACTAATTTCTATTTTTTGTTTCATTAACTTCTATCTTTTTTTATTAATTTCTATTATTTTTTTTATTAATTTCTATCTTTTTTATTATTTTCTATTTTATTTTATTAATTTCTATTTTTTTTATAATTTTTATTTTTTTTTATTATTCTCTATTTTATTTTATTAATTTGAAATTAATTTTTATTATCCAAAGAATTTTATAAAACGTTGAGACGCTGGCTTGAGCTCGGCAGTATTTAAATTAATTCTTATCGCTAAAAGAATTTTATAGAACGCTGAGAAGCTGATTTCGGCTTGGTAATAATATTTTTGGGTGGTGTGATAAGGGTTAATAATTGTTTTTATAAATTTTTAACATTAATAGAAAGCTGTAATAATTGTTTATGAACTTTTGCAGAATTGTCTATTTTTATATAGAATTTATGGTAAATTATTGACGGTAGGAATGATATGGAAATTTGAAGTTGCAACGCCATCTAGTTAATATAACCAATAAGGCCTGATATGAGATTTAAAAGATTGTAGAAATGATACCTTGAAGTCGCAACGCAATCTAGTTAAAATAACCTATAAGGCTTGATATGGGATTTAAAAATCAGGAAAAAAGTGAAAAAAAACAAAGAAAACTTAGAAATATTTATATCATATTTATAATAAAACGCCGAGCCACAAATTGATTTGCAAATTATTATAAAATCGTCAATATTTATATAAAACTTATGGCAAATACTTAACCTCAAAAAATACTACTTTCAAATCTCTATAAAATCCTGAATATTTATATAAAATATATGGTAAAAAATTACTCAAAAAATCCCCTCCAAATTTTTAATACAATTCTCCATATTTACATAAAACCAACAACCACTATTTACCATAAATAATTAACATTGCAAACGCATAACTAATCCCAACCATCTTCATCTCCCGTTTTCTAATTTCCAATTCAATATATCACCTTCCATAATAAACAAAATATTAATTCCGAGTGCGTAAAATTAATTTCCAACGTCGATCATCAATCATCGATACCCAGATCTCTCCGTGCAAGAACGAGAGAACGAAAATTTTAATGATTGATCGACCGTCGAAAGACAGTCGGCACAGAATCGTCGACGACAACGTTCTTCTCGATCATTCTTCGAGAGCTCTCGAGCGATCTATAGCGTTTAGCCTACTTAGCAAACGATCGTCTCGGATTTTCCGACCTTGCTAATTCTTGCCGGATGACTCGCGGCAATCTATCGCTGTTTAGAGAATTCGGTGTACAGGCTGCACGTTCCAAAATACCGAGCGCATGGCGCGATTTCGCGCGTAGAATTCATTCAAGCTTGCAAGCATCTCTGAATAATGGCGCCACGTGTTCACAGTTTCTTCTTCATTCTAGTCGAATTTTTTTTAAATTTACTGAGTAAGGTATATTACTAAATAAATTATAATTAGTAATTATATTATATTAGTGAATAAATGATATTACTAAATATATTATATTACTGAATAAATTATATTACTAAATAAATTATATTACTAAATAAATTATATTACTAAATAAATTATATTACTAAATAAATTATGTCACTGAATAAATTATGTTACTAAATAAATTATATTACGAGAAGATTTTTTTCTTAGCAATATAAATTTCTGTATTAACAATACAAAGTTTAGTACTACGCAATATAAAATTAATAATATAACTATCCATATTAACAAAACAAAATTCTGTGTTAACGATACTATAGTGACTATTAACAATATTTTCTATAAACAATATAAACTTCAATCTTAACAATCTAAATCCTTATCAGCAAAACAAAAAATTCTCAGTCAACAATCTAAATTTTTTATTAAATCTCTATCATTGTTATTAATTTATTATTAACCGAAAGAATTAATTAATGTATCTAGGTAAACAGTTCATTGCTTCCAAGAAAGTAGGGAAGAATAGATATAAAGAAACGAGAGAAAAGCAAAGAAAAAAGAGAGAAAAGAGAGCGAGAGAAATTGAGAAAGAAGAGAGCGAGAGAGACAGGCAAAGGTCAGCCAGCGGCGTCTATTTGCGACCGCATCGTGAAGTACCGGGTAGCTGCGTATGAGAAATGACCGATATAACGCGTGCTATTTCTGCGACGCTTTAATCATTCCAATTATCGAGCACTGAATGAAAAATCTGTCGTGGGCGGCGTTAGTCACGCGAACGCGTCTCTGCCTTTCCTGGAAACCGCGGCGCTGACAGCGGCCAACACTGTTACAATTAGACGACAGGACTTCTTTAACAGCTGCACTATATCCGCGGACACGACTCCTCCTTTATAGCCTCATTGATCTATTTTCTGAGAAGTGTTAGTTAATTTAATTATAATTTAATCGAATTCGATTCAATATATTTTTTATTTAACTTTAATCTCTCAATTTTAACTTCAATTTTGATGTTAATTTTAATGTTAAATTTAAACTCAATTTTAATCTTAAATTTAATCTTAAATTTAACCTCAATTTTAATTTTAATTTTAATTTCAATCTCAATATTAATTTTAATTTTAACCTCAATTTTAATTTCAATTTTAATTTTAAATTTAACCCCAATTTTAATTTTAATTTTAATCTCAATTTTAATCTCAATTTTAATCTTAATTTTAATTTTAATTTTAACTATATTTAATAAATATTTCTATCAGAAATTACAATATCAAATTAACTAATCCTCTGTGAATATTTATTTATTTATTTATACTGCTTCCTAAATATTTTCATCGCGTTCGCAATTTTGTTAGATCATTTATAGCTGCGGATAAATCATAGCGGACTTCGCGTGTCCGACAACAAGTTTTGAAATACTGTTTTGGATATCATTACGCCGCTGCTGGGGCTGTGACTATGAGTCACAGTCGTTCGACTATACATATATTCATTCAGTGTTGTAACGGTGCGCGCAATGTAAACACAATTCATTCAATATTCTCCGCCAGCGATTGAGTAATTAATAGAACTATGGAATGTGTGCGCCTATGCCAAAAGTGAGTAACTGAAATGGAGAACTGCGAGGACGTTTCTTGGAAATCGGGGCTTAAAGGTCGTGCTAAAAATGTTCTAAGATCACTATTTTTATCAAGAATGAGTTTATTAATCCTTTAGGAGCATTTCATTCAGAAAAATCTTGCTAGAATAATTAAATCATTGACCAAGAACATAAATAATAGAAAAATAATTATTTACAAAAAGGTATAAACTAGATCTAACCTAGATTTAATTTGAATAGTCATAAATCAGTAAAAGTTTCAGAAGAATCTCATTTATAATATGAAAGCTTTGATTTCTGTCTTTTGCAACTAAGACAATTTTTATTTTACACAGAGATGTACAGAATTTAAAAAATTATTGTAGAGTCTTGAAGAAAATGATGCTTGAGACGATTTAGAAAACTTTTTCCTTTGCGAAAATGTCTAGAAATGCTTCGTTGACGAGATATTAACGAAAAACAGGGACCAATACGAGACAGGTGCGACTGGGGCCTCGCGTGACGTATAAGCCACGAGGGCGGAGCGTCAGCTGCCACCGAACGCCTACTGGTCAGTGTATTTCGTCATTAACTCAGCAACGGAGCCACGGAGAACATTTTCGTAAAGGAAAAAGTTTCTTGAAATAGTGCAATGCATATCTTCCACCACAGAAAAAATAAATTTTGCAATGTTTTATAAATTTTTAGTACATAAAGCTTAACATTATTCATCGAAGACTTTATCTTTCATTCGGAAACATTTAGCAATATTACTAAAACAACGAAATAACGTTCCGCGCCTATGTTAAATTGGAAAATGGAATTATTAAAATGTTTAAACATTAACAAAAACGCATCAGATATTAACTTTCAACAAATTAACCGGCAAACGAGCACCAGCACGCTCTCGCGTGGCGGCTCGCCTCTAAAGAAAGAAAGCGAGTGTTTTTTTACAATTTTAGAAAATCGTCGAAAGTGTTGCCGACGCCACTGGAAAAGTGCGTCGTCGGCAAGGCTCGCGGCTTCCCTACCCTCGTTATCCTCGCCCAGCAATTGAATTGTCCCGGTAGCATGCGTCGCTGCGTAAACTTTGAACTTCCAAAGTGCCCGCCACCCCACGCCACGAACCCTTTTAATTGGTGCGTGGATTTTAATTATGTCGCGCGGCCTATGCAACATAGTAGCAAGGGCTACGAGTACCTGGCAGCTTCTTCGTTATTCGACAATTAAGAGAGGTAGGAATGATAAGGGGAGATATGAAATAGAAACAAAAAGAATAATAATATAATGTGAACGGTGTAAAAATAAAATAGAAAATAAGAAATTCAGAAATAAAATAAAAAATATAAGAGTAAAATAGAAAAAGCAGAAATAAAATAAAAAAGGCAAAAATAAGGCAAAAAGATGCAAGAATAAAATAAAGGGTGTAAAAATAAAATATAGAAGGCAGAAATAAAATGAAGAATGCAAAAATAAAGAAAAATAGGGCAAGAATAATATAAAGGGTGTAAAAATAAAATAGAAATTACAAAAAGAAAGCAAGAGAATGCAAAAATAAAATGAAATATGTAAAAATAAAATACAGAAATTAGAAAAAGAAAGTAAAAGAATGCAAAAATAAAATAAAATACAGAAATTAGAAATAAAATAAAAATTGTAAAATTAAAGCAAAGGAATGGAAAAATAAAATAAAGAAATCAAAAATAGAATTCAAAATACAGATATAAAATAAAAGGTGCAAAAGTAAAGTGAAGGGAGGAAAAATAAAATAGAAAATATACAAAAATAAAATAAAGATCAGAAAAATTATAAAAAATAATAGTGGCGAACCTAACCTCCTACCAATTACATAAAAGCTGACTGGAGCTTTAACTCCTGACTGGAGGGGTCAAAGGTCTAGGCCAGCGTTCGATAGGGAAACATTGCGAAACGATGAGGCGTCGTGGCGGGGCGAAAGGGTTAGGTGGGGGAGAAGGTCGCGGAAAAGCGTGCGCGAGAGTGATTTGGACAGGTCGCGTAGAAAGCTGTTCTATTAAGAACGATTTATCAATTAAGAGCTGGCATCGAAGGCCGTGTGCGCCTTGTAAGGCCTCCGCAAGTTCAGAGTTTTAGCGCGGCTCTGCTCGGCGAAAGTTTAAGCGTCGGACCGGAAGTCGAGGGATCGGACGACGACGAAACGAGACGAAACGATGCGCGCCGCGCGAGGATTTCTCTGGGCCGATCTCCGCGGCTACGATAAATTCATCCTTCTCGCCTCTGTCCGCAAGTCAAGCTTTCTCCGAGTTTCTATATTAATATTTTTACCGATCACTTTTCTCTCTCTCTCTCTCTCTTTCTCTGCGAAAACGTTTCTCCTTAATAGATTGAACACGAGGAAGAGGGACCAAAGGCGTCCAGCTGCGGCGCTCGAGTTTCCGCGTTTAAGAGGACGCGTCATTATACACGAACCAATCAAAATCATTCTATTTTTGATCATTGTAGTTTTGTCGTTATGGTTGTAGCATCGTTGGATAGCTGGCATTGTGACGATTAAAACAAGTACAAACACGACGGACTTCGGTTCAGGTTTAATTGTTCTTGATATACCGGGTGGACCGTGAAAAATGGATAAGAGATGTTGTTTCGAAATTCTAAGGATTATTTAGGAACTTTAAGACCTCAGATACTTCTAGGTTTCTCAATTTGAGGTTTTGTCAAGGTATTAGATACTTTAATTTTCTTAGATTGAGGTTATGTCAAGCTTTTAGGTAATTTGAGATCTCAGATACTTTTAGGTTTTCTACGTTTCTGATGATCTTAAGTATATTGGGGTCTCATATATTTCAAGATTTTAGGTACTTCAAAGTTTGAGGTTATGTCAAGCTTTCAGCTACTTTGAGACCTCAGATACTTCTAAGTTTCTAAGGCTCCTCAAGATCTTAGGTACTTCTGGGTCGTAGATATTTCAAGGTTTTAGGTTACGTCTTGATTCGAGGTTATGTCAGCCAAAGTCTGTACTTCGAGATCTCAGATACTTCTGGGTTAGGACCGTCCGCTATTGGTTTAAAAAATTTAGAGCTGACAATTTCGAGTTCATAGATGAAGAACGCAGCGGTCCGTCCAGCAATGACAGATACGGGCATTATTAAGACTGTGCTCACTGAAAATCCGCGATATAGTGTGCGCGAGATAGTGGACGCCACTAATAGTAAGCGATGCCACAAGACGCCACAATAATAACCATTTAATCAAGATGGAATATGCGAATCGATATGAAGTTTGGGTTCCACGTCTATTGACGGAAACCGGACTTATGAACCATGTCTCTACGTGCGATTTGCTTCTTCAGCGACATGAAAGTGATCCTTTCTTAAAGAGGCTTGTCAATGGAGACGAGACTTGGATTTTATACCAAATTGAGCATCGAAAACGCACTTGGTCCAAGGAAAATAGACCTTCAACTGTTACGATGCCTGGACTTCATCCGAAGACGGTTCTTTTGTGCATTTGGTGGGACTGGGAAGGTGTAGTGTACTACGAGCTCCTTCCTCAGGGTGATACGATCAATGCTGACAAATATTGCAATCAACTGGATCAAAAAAGCCGCCATCGCAGAAAAACGGTCAGAATTGGCGAACCGACGAGGCGTCGTTTTCCATCGCGACAACGCAAGACCGCGTGTTGCGTTGGCCGTAATGCAAAAATTATTACAGTTTGATTGGGACGTTCTACCTCATCCTCCTAGCTCCCCAGACCCTGCTTCGCCCAATTATCACTTCTTCCTCTCTTAAAAAATTCTCTCCGCGGTAAATCTTTGAAATCCATAAGCGAAATAAAAACGCACCTAGATGAATATTTTGCAAATAAGCTTGAACAATTTTGAAAAGAGGGCATAATGAGGCTTCCTGAGAGATGGAAGAAGGTTATAGAACAGAAGGGTTCATATATAAATCCACCTTAAATAACAAACATCGTATATTCATTTCGCATCAAAAAAAAGAGAAGAAACTGATGGGGCACGCTAATATTTTGGATTTCCGATTGCAGAGGGTTAAAAACCGGCGCGTTGCCATTTCGAAAGTGACGGAGTCTCTCTGCTATATTCCCTCGAGAGACTACCGGCGGAAGAGGGCCGTCCGGCCTAGAGAGGAGATCGGTATCCTCTAGCCGTTCGAGCAAGGTAACCGCGAGGAATTGGAAAGTGACGGAATGTCTTCCTGCTGGCCCAGAAACAAAACGTCGACGATCGGCACCGATACTACTCCGCCCGATTATTTAATAGTTTCGCAACGTTTCTACGTATCCGCGGATCTCCCTTGTTCCGTCGGCCGAATGAAAACAATGGCCGGGATTGCTTAATAGAGCGTACGCCCTCTGGCCCACTGAGATTCTGATATTGAACCCCCCCGAGGCTTGGAACCACAGCTCGTAAATCTACGTCCGTTCGCGACCGCGCGCTCTTAATTGCCGCTGAATGTTCACCTGCCCGAATCCGGCGCGAGTCTCCGCCGTCACGCTTTTGTCTCTGCACGAAATTTTCCAGGTTCCGGACGGTGCGCCGACTTCGAAAAATTCTACCACCTAGGCGAAGCCCGGATGAACGTTTTCGGGCAAGTTGGGTTAAGATAGCTGTTGTGTTTTTTTTGTGAGAAAATCGCGAAGTTGAGAATATTTTTCGACTGATTTTTGAGACGTTTTGTTTTTTCTTCGTAATTTTTTATTTTAAATTGTAGGTTTTGCAGATAAATGTGTTAATTATATTTTGTTGTTTTAGTGGGATTGTTGCTAATTTTTAGCGAATAATAATAGAATAATAATAATATTGAATGATAATAGAGTTGGCTCTAAGTTGACCCTCTACTGTTTATTCTATAATGGAATACCAACCTTTATAATTATTTACAGCAAGCGTAATTTTTATTTATGCTAGTTAAAAAAATTGTTATATATACTTGAAACACGTACGAAAAAGCACAGCAAAGTCCAGAACCATAAACTTTTGCCAATCTCAAGTAAAAAAATCGTGAATTTAGCCTTACATTCACCCTCCATAGTCTA
>NC_135782.1:15863351-15872719 GCF_028453695.1 Augochlora pura
TTTTACGTGGTTCTATATGGTTCGATACGGTTCATAATATGGTTCTAAATGGTTTGTGTACAATTCAATACAATTCATATACAATTCAATGCAATTCATATAGGATTGAATATAGTCCACATAGGATTCACTACAGTCTATACACAATTCAATACGGTTCACCTATTACGGTTTACCTACTACGGTTCACCTACTATAGTTCACCAACTCCAGTTTACCGGCCACGGTTCACCGAGTACACGTGCTCCGGGAAGATATTATTTTTAGGTCCAGCACGTCCATCCCGCGGCTTTGATCGGCCGTGCGGACAGCCTGGCGCGCGGATTCGGCCGCGGCTTAATTAGCGCACGGTGTTATGCAGCGATTACATGTGAGGCGTTATTAATATCGTCAGGCGCGCGCCATTAAGATCGATTAGCATTACGTCGCGTCGCGGCGCGTTCTTAATTACGCGCTTCGAATTCCGATCGACGGTTGCCTTACCGGAGCCAACCGTTGTCCAATAGATACCTCTTCCTCCTTCCATGAGATGGTAATTGAAACGATCTCTCGTTCCACTATACGCAATTAGCGTTTTTTGCTTAGCGGAGAAGCGCTTTGCTTGGCGGAGAAGCGCTTTGCTACCGTGCGTGTTCTCCGGTCGAATCGACGACCGCCGGTCGAGAAGCGTTTCCCGGACTTTCCTCCCGCGAATCTGCCGCGGAATTTTTCTCGATGCAGCGTGAACCTGTTGGAAAATGTCCGTTATGGTCTAATCCCGAGAACTAGCGCCGTTTTTTAGAGAAAAAATCGTAAAGGTGGTGGAAACGTTAAATAGTCGATTTTTGGTCGCAGATCGTTACGGGACATTGAAGCGAGTAATTGCTTGGTGCAAGCTCAATTTTCATTTCTTCCCCATGCGAAAATTTCTACGTGTATTAGGAACCTCCACGAACATGTCTGCAAAGTATAGCAACCATAGTATATCTAGTTACACGATTAAAGAAATATAAAGTTCGTAAAAGTGGATTTTTAAGGTAACGAAGGCTCGGTGATTATGATCGTTATAGCAATTTTATTTTCGATCCTGGATCGGGAAAAAATTTGTAACTATGTTTGAAGGTATGCTTTAATATAAAATGTAAGTCTGATGCGAAAAGGTTTGATGGTTATCGAGTAAAAAAAATTAAGAAATAGGCCTAAAATGGCAAAGTATTCGATTTGCCAAAAAGTCAGCAACGCAAAGCGCTGCGTCTGTGAATAAAAAATCGTATTGAAAAGCGCCTTAAGGCTCTCACGGAAGGCCTTCGTAAGGTCGTCCCGGGGCGAACGAACGATCTCTCGGAAGTACCATAAGCGACGGCGATGACGACGCGCGACGACCTTGCCGCTGCACGAAGAAAACGTCCCGTCCGCCTCGAGCGTTTCCTTCCCGCGCGGCGAAATAAAACCGCGGCGCGGATCGCGAGAGACGTGAAAGCCGGTCACGCCGCGTTGGTCATGGAGTACGAACACTCTCTAATGAGCCTCTGTTACGGCTCTGCCAGTTCCTCGCTCATTTTTGTTCCACGACCGATTCATTACACCCCCCTCCCTGAACGGCCCGCGCGCGCGCGGCTCCCGTTCCGTTCCATTCCCGATTCGGACCCGCACGCGGGAATCCTCTCTCTTTCCGCGAAATTCCGCGGACAAACGTCGCGATTCCGCGGACCGTGAAAGCCGCGTCTTTCGGCGCCCGATGCGGCCTTGTCTTCGGCGCCGGCGATCCTTTATTGCTTGCAGAAATAATGAAATTTCAAAAATAATGAGATTTCAAATTATTATACAGAAGATTCCAGATTATTATACAGAAGACTTGAAATTATATAGAATAGTATTATACAAAAGATTTTGTTATTGTTAATTGTTATACAGAAGCTTTTAAGTTATTATACAAGAATTTAGAATTATTATACAAGCGATTTTAAATCATTATACAGACGATTTTAAATTATTATACAGAACACTCCAAATTATTATACAGAAGACTTCAGATTATTGTTCAGAAGACTCCAAATTATTATACAGAGGGTCTGAAATAATGTAGAACATTTGAAAGTAGTATACAAAATATTTTAAATTGTTATACAGAAGTTTTTGCATTTTTGTACAGGGATTTTGAGTTATTATACAGACGATTTGGAGTTATTGTACAGGGGAAATCAGATTATTATACAAAAAACTCCAAATAATTATACAGAAGGTCTGAAATTACATAGAACACTTGAAAGAATTATACAAAATATTCTAAATAGTTATACAGAACGTTTTACATTATTATACAGAGGTTTTGAATTATTATACAGTAAACTTAAAATTATACAGAAAACTCGAAAGTATTATACAAAAAATTTTAAATTGTTATACAGTAGCTCTTAAACTATTATATAGGAATTTTAAATTATTATACAGTCAATTTGAAAATTATATAGAATATTTAATCAACTGTTTTGTAGATGGTTGGCCTCATCGAGGAAGGTGAACATACGTTGTCTTTTATAACGTTTTAAAAATACGGTTGTTACTTTGCATAATTAACATATCGCATACGGTATTTGCATAAGTATATGTTCCTTCAATAATTCATGCTTCTTGCGCGCGTATCCATAGATCTGGCTATAACAGTGTATATAATAATAAATATAATATTGAATATAATACTAAATATAATACTAAATATAATAGTAAATATATCATTATCATATTCTCAATATCCACCACGAAAAAAAATTTATTATTATTTAAAAATTTATTGTTACACACAAACTATCACCTATTATTAACAAGTTTTAATTGCCACAAAAATCAAACGATAACATAATCAAGTTCACCCTATCCATTTTATTTTAAACGAAATTATTAACTGCATATTCGACAATATAATCAATTTAAAAATATTCCTATCACTCGATAGGAAAGTCGTAGCCGGGTCAGCCTGGGACACGAGCGCGGCGCCGAACAGTTTAATTAGCGAGATAAACGCGGCGAGAAAAAGGACCGAAACATCATTCGCGATATATAAAGCGAGAGATAGGCCGCGTGGCTCGCTATAAAGTTTACGGGAGCGAAGATAACGTTACCTGGCATGAAGATTAATGACGTGTAATAATCGCCTTCCTCCAAGGTCGGCCCAGTAAATTAATGCGACCGCCGTGAATCCGCTAATAGAGGGGAGTGATGCTCTCATAGGCCGGTGCCGCAGGTGTGGTTCAAGGGTTAATTCGTTCGCACATTAACGATCCACGTTATCACCCGACGGTGTTTAAGGAAACTCCCACCGGACAGCGGCGCATTCCTTCCTGCTTCGTTATGTCGATAGACTCGAGGAAATGCCGCCAGATAGAACAAATGATTGCGCATGCTATCAGTGATTCGCTGTTATAATGATGGTATAAATCCGCTTGAAGAAATAAGACGAGTACATTGTACAGAACGTGCCAAAATTTTCTGTATTTCACTTGTCTTTTTCTCGAAACAATAAAAGATATTTTCCTAAATTAATAATTTTAATAGTAGTAGATTAAAACACACGAAGCAGTTGCATAGAATCATCACATAATCATCACATAAATTAAGAAGAAAAATTTGGGTTAGACTAGACGGTAGCTGAGACGATTTAGAGAAACTTTTCCCTTTGCGGAAATGTTCTACGAGCCTTCGTACCGAGATATCGACGAAAAACGGTGTCTAACGCGAGTACGGGCGTCACGCCCTCGCCATGCGCCGCCCCTCCCACGCCAACCTCACTGGCCGCGAGGGCGGAGCGTCAGCCGCACGCGCTCTACAATTGGCCCGCGTTTGTCGTTAATAACTCTGTAACGAAGCGTCGTAGAAGATTTTCGTGAAGGAAAAAGTTTCTTCTAATTGTCTCAGGAATCCATTTAGAGTGCCACACCTTCGCTACGAACGTAGAATTAAATTCGCATAATTCATGGGCCACGGATCCGGCCGCGATTTGGCAGCGGCAATTAAGTATTTATATTCGGCCAGATACATGTGCATGGCGTTATGATTTAGCGCGTACCGTAGGCCGTGTTTCTACCAGGGTATGTATAATTAAGCGGTCGCCGTTACTCTTTCCACGCGATCAAATGAAACTGGCGAACGCGCGGGGATCACCCGAGTATAATTACGCGACCCGGTGTCCGCTAATTGCGACTCGAGGAGAACTTCATCGTAGAATCAACATCGTTAAAAGAACCGCTGCGCGATGGGGTTCTACGCACCAGGCGGGACCATAATCACTCTCTTTCTCGTCGTTCGGCTCCGTTCTTTTGTCTCGGTTTCCTTTCGTTCTTAGGAAGAACTGCAGGATATTGCGAGCATAACTGTAACGTAAGAGTTGCTGTCTAGCTAAACAAATTTGAGGTTATATTGTTCGCAAAACGGTACGGTTCTCTGATTTTAATTATAGATAACTGTAAGGATAAATTTGTTTTGGTTTGTGAGATGTTTGAGAGAAATTGTGTATCCATGATAGACCTAACCTAGAAATAAATTTGCAAATTTACATATGGTATAGAGCTTGAGATTTTGAGCAACTCTTTCCTTTATAAAAATTGTCTCTTTGCTTCGGTTTCCAAGATATTTGCGAAGAAATGTAGACCTAACCTAGAAATAAACTCACAAATTTTAGTATGACATAGAAGTTGACATTTCGAGCAACTCTTTCTTTTGTTAAAACTTTTTCTTTTCTCCAATTTCTAAAATATTCACAAAAAATCTAGACCCAACGTAGACCTAACTTAAAGTATGTGTTCATACTTCACAGATAGAAGAGCAAAAATCTATAGCTAAAATATTATTGAAAAGCTTCACAGTTTTATAAAGTGTCTTATATTCTAATGACAAATTTAACTGGTTCTAGGTTATGTCCACAGTTAGGTCTAGGTTAGGTTAACAGTTTTACACGAATAACTCGAAAACTAAAACAAAGCGAAATTTTCTTCAAAGGAAAAAATTGTTCTAAAAGCAAAGCTCTACAATAACAATTTATTCAAAATTACTTACAACTTAAATAATTAACAAATACTCTATTAATTCCAGCTTCCAAAATATTCAAAGCATACATGTAACAATATTCAAATCACAAATATTTTATTAAAGGAGAAACAATATCAAAGTGAATAGTAATTGCAGATTTGAGGTTAGGACACTACCTCGAAGCTTTTGCCGGGCGCTGTACACCCGATGATAAATCCTTTCGTGGTAAACTGTTCTCCATCGATAACAGAAATCAGGTGTTTGCGGTTGTTGATCAGTCACGTTGGCGAACACACAGAATATCGTTGATTACTCGTGTTATCTTGTCGCTTTATTGCTTTAATCCATTATCACTGATAACTCCTGTTAACACAGGAACACGAACGTCGTCTGTTCGCAGTATTGTTATCGTTCTTCACGAAGACAAAAGTCTGTCGATTGTTCCACGAGAATTAATCGCGAGACAGATACGATTAATTTGTCGAGAATGTTGCAACAATGCTTTGAAATTATTTAGGTAATTTTCTAGACTGATTTTTATTAGTTGATTTTATAAGTAGAATGTAGAAAGCAGGAAATAGAAAAAGGAAAATAAGAAGTAGAAAATAGATAGTTGATAATAGAAAATAGACAATTGAAAATAGAAAAAGGAAAATAGGAAATGGAAAATAGAAAATAGAAAATGGTAAATATAAAAAGGAAAATAGGAAAAGGAAAGTAGAAAATAGAAATTAGAAAAAGGAAAATAGAAAATGGAGAAAGGAAATAGAAAATTCGCAATAGGAGATAGGCAATAAAAAAATAGAAAAAGCAAAATAGGGAATGGAAAATAGAAAAAGGAAAATGGAAAATAAAAAATATAAAATATGAAATATAAAATGGAAAATATAAAATAGGAAATAGAAAATAGAAAATGGGAAATAGAAAACAAAAAATAGAAAATGGAAAATAGGTAAAGGAAGATGGAAAATGGAAAATGGAAAATGGAAAATAGAAAATAGAAAATAGAAAATGGAAAATGGAAAATAGAAATTAAAAAAGAAAAATAGAAAATAGAGAATATAATTAGAAACTAGAAAATAGCAAATAGAAAATATAATTAGAAAATAGAAAATCGCAATTAGAAAATAGAAAACATAAAATAGATTTTCGCCAATTACTATCAACGTTTAATTATCAATAACCAAGGAATATTTTCGAGCTTGGTTTCGTCGTCGATAGAGAATCGATCCAGGATTGGAGCGACGTTTCTCCGCTGACGGGGAACGAGATTAACCCGTTCCGTGTTCGGTTTCGTTTGAGCGCGTCAAAGCAAACGGGACGCGGTGCCGCTCGAAATTCGCGAGCCGTAAAGCACAACGGCGTACCGGTTTTCCAAGACGACCTCGCATACTTCGCGCGGAGAAACCTAACGCGATTTGCATGCCAGCCGCAGGTGCTGGCGCCGATTTTTCCGCGCGCCGGCCAAAGAATCGCTTCGATTAATCGACTGTCACGGGACATTTCGGATCTCGACCGGCGCCGTGCTTTCCACCGGAACTGATACCGTTCCCCTATCTCCCTTAACACGGCTAAATGTCAATGCCTCGCATAGTCCGGTTCTGACAATATTCTCTTTCCTTATCGACTTAATTTTTCTTAATTAACAACGAAAAATCGCTATCTTTTTGCTAAAACAAAAATATTTGAGTACGAAATAATTTTATATTTTTATAGTATTGTATCATTTTTTAATTATCTAATCAATACTCAATTATATTTTATTTTTATTATTTATTTTTAATTATTATTTATCACGAAAAAATGCACAGGATAAAAAATTAACAAAGAAATTGTTTGTTCATACTATTTTATTTTGATAATAATTGTCAATCTATATGGAATTAATACGAGTTTATTAACCCTTTGCACTCCGTTGTCCCCTCTCGTGGGACATCGTAATTCTAGCCTATCACTCCGATGTCCCATCTGAGGGGACATTAAAGTTTATTAGTGATTACGGGGAATTAAGTTATTTCTGCGCAACTTTTTGAGACGTGCATGTCTCCCTGATGTTTTCTCTTTAAATGGCACAAGACATCAAATCAAAATATAGTAAAATTATTAAGATGTATAAAAGAAATGTCAGCGAGTTTTGTGTTGGAAGAGAACGTGAGAAGCGTGCTCACGGCGGTCCGAGAACTTCTCGATGCCACTTGAAAAGAGCGATAAGGAGAGTTTGTAGAAGAAAGGTCGGTGTGCGAGCATACCTCGCACACTGTATAGTGAAACTTACAAATATAAATAAACAAGTCTAAAACTGGAGGAAAAGATTTGCAATCCACATTGGGGAGTGTTTTCAGAATGCAGTTTGAGAGATTGGTTGCACAACGCGCACGTGAACCAACGAGACCTGCTCTAAAAGTCATCGTTAACTACCTGGAGCATATTGCATAGTTTTATTACCCGGTGTAAATTGACGTCGCCTGTTATTAGTTAACTATGTGGATCTGGAGCTATGTAGATTACTTTTAACTATTCTTGAGACAAGTGACATTTTAGCTCTACAGTTCCGCAATTACCACTTACCTTACTAGAAAGTATAATAATGGTAATTATGTTAACTAATGTATATGTCATGGATTTTTATGACTTTTAAATATGTTGTCAGGTGTTTGATTCTGAACAACTTTTCTCTTTACGGAAAATCGAGATTTTCATTAGTTTTTGAGATATTTGGAAAAACTGTAGACTTAACCTAGAAATAAGCTCGCAAATTTTTGTATAACATAGAGCTTGAGATTTTTAGCTATTCTTTCCTGTAGAGAAATTGTCTCTTTGCTTCGGTTTCCAAGATATTTGGGAAAAACTGTAGACCTAACCTAGACCTAACCTAAAAATAAGCTCACAAATTTTAGTATGACATAGTGCTTGACGTTTCGAGGAACTCTTTCCTTTATAAAAATTGTTTCCTTTCTCCAATTTCTAAAATATTCACAACAAATCTAAACCTAACCTAGACCTAACCTATATCTAACCTATACATATAATATGACACTGCAAATTTCTAAAAAACAGTTAAAATTTCCCTAAAACTGCTAAAAAAATATTAAAACCGATACAACATATCCTAACCTATATATCTACCAACTTATTCACTAATTTCTCATACTAAATAAATTCTTTCTCTAATGCTAACGAATTTTAGATTAAAAACCCATAACCTAGACCTAACCTAGATCTAACCTATATTTAAAACCATATATTGACTTTCTAAAAAACACAGTCAATATCCTCGACGAAATGCTAAAAAATCATTAGAACCAATATAACACGTCCTCACCTATAAAACCACCAACTTGTCAACCAATTCCCCATGCCACATTCTTTCTCTAATGCCAGCAGATTATAAAAAAAGTCCACAAAACCTGCACGGTTGGTTCGGCGATAATATGTCAAACCGGGTCGGAAACCACGGCGGCCGGATCGTTCGGAATAATTTTGCGATAGCATGCGACAGCTGCTCGATCAGCGAAAATTTCTCTGGCGATCGATCAGCGGGGACAGATAGATCCCACATGGAACATCTTCATCGGGGCCCCGAGTCCCTCATTAGCATGGACGCGATTGATCAGCCGCCGACCCGAGACAGTCGTTAACACACTTCGTGGGGCCTGATTGCGGTGTTTTGTTGCGTGAGACGATGCGTTCCAGCTTGTCGTCGCCTGTAATAAACCTCGACAGAGACATTAACGAGGATAATTCGATGCAAATCGTTGGAGCCGTTTGCATTCGTCTTTGCGATTTGTACGCGCCGAGAATTAGACACGTTTTGCCATCGAATTTGAGCGCGACATAATTCGAGTTCTCGTAATTCGTTTTTTCCATCCTGGTTCTTTTAATAGAGAGCAATGCATGCCTGGGAAATTTCTTCGCCACGGGACACCATCGTTTCTAGATCGCAGATTTAGTTTGCCAGTGATCTGTAGGCCTTTCTACGTTGGATCTTAATTATTTCCATGGTTCGCAGGAGATTAGGCTACATTTTAGGCTGAACGGGTGGGGACGAGGCACGTGACACGCAGGGCTACCATACTTAGTGTAACACGTGACCTACTCCCACTGCTTTAACTTGAAATCTGATATTATTGAGGTTTTAATGGATCCTAATTTTGACATTTTTTTATTAGAGAATTAGAAAAGATTTTGGGATGGAACTTTGTTCTCTGTTATTTTACATGTCTCAAGGGTATGAGAAAATTTTTTTAACTAGCAGAGATAAAAATTGGGATTGTTATAAATAATAATATGTATCGATGTTTTAACGCAGCTTAAACTGTAGAGGGTGAATGTAAGGCTAAATTCACGATTTTTTTACTCGAGATTGA
>NC_135782.1:15872819-15905878 GCF_028453695.1 Augochlora pura
GAACCGTATCGAACCATATAGAATTCCGTAGAACCATATAGAACCATATATGAAAGGTATCGAACCATATAGAACCATATATGAAGCGTATAAAACCATATAGAACGGTATCGAATCATATAGAACAATATCGAAGCATATATGAACCATACCGAACCATATAGAACCCTATATGAACCATATAGAACCATACAAAACCATACATAAATTAAACCACGTAAATCATAGCACTTAAGTCCTCCAACATAACCTAGAATCCACGTTACGCTCGAAAAAACACAACAACGTGATTGTTCATGCGATTTAAAAAAACTTTTTCCTTTGCAGAAATGTTCTACGAGCCTTCGTTACCGAGATATTAAGGAAAAACGCGTGTCAGTTGCAGAATGCAGAGATTCAGCGCTACGCCCACGCGCCCCCCTCCGCAGTCGTTACGCAGTTGGCGCGTCACGGCACTGGTCGCGTGGACGGAGCGCCTGCCGTACGCATTACCTGATTGGTATACGTTTTTCTTTAATAACTCGTTAACGAAGTCTCGTAGAACATTTTCGCAAAGGAAAAAGTTGTTGCAAATCGCATCAGGAATCGTTTTCTTTTGTCCATAATACTAGTATTAAATTACCGAGTATAGTTCGTGATTATGTGAAAGGAAGTCGTTCAGGGAAATTATTATTGCGTGAACAGTAATTTATTCTGTTTTAATAGTGTAATAAAATTGTACCGGTTTGAAAGTGCACACCTTTAATAGTCTAACGAGTGTCGCACGTGCTATGCTATTTAAATGTTCTTGCAACTGATTATGCAAAGTTATTAAAATATAGTGTCGGAATAATTTAACAGTCATGCGATTGCGAAATAAAAGATGATGGAAATGAATTTAGTGATCTCAACTTTTTGCGATTGACGTCAGGTTATAATAATCAATTAGGTTTTAACAATGTTCTAGATTTTAATAATTATTTAAGTTTCGATAATAATCTAGATCTTAACGATGGTCTAAGTTTGTTGATCATCTACGTTTTAATGGTTATTTAATTTATAACAATAATATATTTTTTAATAATGATCTCATTTTTTAATAACAATCTAAATTTTAATTATGGTCTAAGTTTAAGTCATTATTTATATTTTAATTGCGATTTAGGTTTTACTGATTACCCAAGCTTCAATAATGATTTAAATAGTATTAACGATGCAGGTTTTAATGATGATGGGTTTTATCTGTCCAGGAAGACGCGATCAAGCGCTGATAATCGAAAGTGAGAGCACAGGTAGCTTCGGTGCCTGGTTTTTCCATGGATCGTTTGCAGCGAGAGACACCCGTCCAGATCAGAAATAGCGAGAACTGGATAAGAGAGATATACGTGCTCATTTGATGAACGCGTTCGCGTGAAGGAATGCAAGATGGAATGGCATTTCTATTTCTCTGAAAGGTGAAATCTTCCGTCTGGTATCATCGCGACCGCGGCGGACCAAACGAATGCCAACACCGACGGCGGGACTCTCGAAACCCGTTTTTTTTCGTGGCCGACATTCAATTTTTCGTAGTTTCACTTTTTAAAACAAATTCCTTTATCGATAATCACGAAATAAGAAATTAAGAATCAACGTAAGAAATTACGAAATAAAATAAGAAATTAAGAATTAAAATAAGAAATTATTAGATATAGGTTTTATATGTTATTAAAAATTTCTAGTAAATTAAAAGTTAAGATAATAGCGTAGATTTCGATGATATATTAACAAAAGAACGTCTATATTTATTTTTTCAAATATTTCGAAATGGAGAAAATTTTAAAAAATCTCTTTTTATTAAAAATAGTGGTTAACTCGATTTTCGACACGTTAATATATATTTTCGATCGATATACTATATATTGTCAGTATAGTATAGTATAGCATACTGTACAATATACTGTCATTATAGTATAGTGCACTGTCAGTATAGCATAGTATAGCATACTGTATTGTATAATGACAGTATTGTCATTACATACTATACAGTATACTGTCAGTATAGTATTATATAGCATACTGTACAGTATACTGTCAGCATAATATAGTATACTGTACAATATGCTGTCATTATGGTATAGTATACTGTACAATATGCTGTCAGTATAGTTTAGTATAGTGTATAGTATAGTATACTGTATAGTATAGTATGCTGTATAGTATAGTATACTGTACAATATGCTTTCAGCATAGTATAGTATACTGTACAGTACACTGTCAGTATAGTATAGCATACTGTACAGTATACTGTCGCCAGAAACCGTAAAATAACACCGTCCAGATGAATTTTGTCCAGTAAAAACTCGATTCCGACCACGCGCGCGATGCGGGTCAATTATCATACCAATTTTCTGCCGGAGTTTTCGAGAGAAAGTTTTATTGGTACGTGCATCAACCTTTTCCATACTCTACTTAGTCGCCAGCGTACACGTTTACAACCAATCAGCCGCAAGTAAATGCAACCAGATCGCGGCTTATCATTATTATTATTCGGTCACGTTTTTGCGCTATCGAGAGAGGCGGCTAAAGGATTTTATATCGCGGCGAAAACTGCGGCAATCGCAGCAATTTCTGCTCGGCTGCGTTCCGCTGGGTTTTATATCGGCTGGCCCGCGCCGCATCGGGCAACGCGCGTGTGTGTATGTGTGTGTGTGTGTTAGTGCATCTTGCAATCGCTTTGTTACACCGATACTACAGTTACTCTGATCTACACAAGATGTAGCAATTAGCATCGCATTGTTGCTACGGTTCGTTATCGCTCGATATAATCGTAAATTAAATCGGCTGCTACGATTTGCATTTCTCTGCTAGGTTTTTGCTAGGTTTTGCTAGGTTTTGTTAGGTTTTGCTAGGTTTTGTTAGGTTATGCTGGTTTTTGTAGATGTTTCAGACTTTCCCTTGCTAATGCGCTGTTGAGAAAACGTGATACTGTAATTAAGGAACGAAAAAGATGAAAATAGCGAATATTGAACTGTGATATTTATTTTAACATTACGTAATTAAGGAAAATAATGAAAATGGTGGAAATTAATGAAAATTATAAAATTAACGAAAATGACGAAAATAATGAAAATCGTAAGAATTATGAAAACAACGTAAATTACTAAGATAACGAAAATTATAAAAATTATGAAAATAACTAAAATAACGAAAATAACGAAAATTATAAAAATTATGAAAATTGCTAAAACTATAAAACTTATGAAAATGGCTAAAATTATAAAGATTTTGAAAATAGCTAAAATAACGAAATCAACGAAAATTATAAAAATTATGAAAATAACGAAGCTAGCAAAAATAACAAAAATCACGAAAATAACGAAGCTAACAAAAAGCGCTGAACAACTAATTTATTTAAACATTGCAACAAAACTAGCTCCGCGCAAGCGTGTTAACAATGAATTCCAGAATACAGGTAGCATTTATTCGAAGTAAAGTGACACACGTGGAACATCGCACGAGGGTCTGATAAGGCTCCGAAACTGGGCCAAAGAAATCGAACGACTGCGCACGACGGGAGAACTCGCGGACACATATCCATATATGTATTCGTTTTTAACATTTTTTTCCCCGAGAGTCGCGCTCTATCGACATAAATCACGTAGTTCATCGCGGGACAGCGCATCGGGCCCCGTCCGGAATGCAATTATTATCGGTCCCGGTAATTCCTGCGTTTATGGTCGCGGATGCAGAGGCCCGGTGAAAATGCAGTAAATTGCCGGCACAACGATCCGGTCGATGAGAGGCCGCGTTATTGCCGGCCGAAGCTCGCCGCGCCGGAAACCGAGCTTCCATCGTAATAAGGTCGTTTCAACCGTCTTTCGTGTCGAGAGAGACTCTCTTTCGCGGCTATCGCGACAGATAATCACGTTGTCGCCTCTCCAATCCTCGAGCCTCCATCGTTAATCTCGTCGATAATACGGGCATCCCCCCGTAACGGCTCGATGATAAATGACTCTTCTCCGATTTCAATGTAATTTTACGGGATTGTAGTGCTTGGGTTTCTTGGCAACTTTTTCCTTAACAGAAATTCTTGATTTTCATTGGTTGCTGAGATATTTGAGAAAAACTATAAACCTAACATAGAAATTTCAATATAACTTCACAGAATTGTAGAGCTTGAGATTCTTGACAACTTTTTCCTTTGCAGGAAATCTTGATTTGTATTGGTTGCTGAGATATTTGAGGAAAAGCGTAGACCTAACCTAGACCTAACTTAGAAACTAATTTATAGATTTATGTATAAGATGTTGCTTGATATTTTGAGCAACTTTTTACTGTATAAGAAATGTCGTCCTGTTTTATTTTCTGAGATATTTGTGACAAAGAAATAATCTAGACTTACCCTAGACTTAACGTGGATCTAACTTGGAACTATCGGACCATTTAAGTATAGTTTAGCTTTAGGTTCAGTAATAAATAAGATTTAATCTATACCTATCACTAAATCACAGATTTTTATAGATAAAGATCGCTTGCACTAATTGCAAGATTTAAAAGCTACGACAGCTATGATAGCTATGAAGCTATGATATATTATATGTAATACAGTTATAATATAATTGTAAAATAATTATATAATATAATTGTAATATAACCATATGTACTGTTACAATTATTATGTCCAGTTACATATAACATATCATTTCATCGATACGATAGCAGTACACACAATTTATTGCAAAATGAAAAACAATCCTCGAGTTTGCTAAAACAGTTAATGCTTGCGATTCTGTTGGCTAATTAAAATCGCCTTGACACGGCTGCGGTTTAATTACGGAGAGGCCTGATTACAGGGTGGTATAGAACAGACCGGTTTCTCGTTTCACGGGTGGACACGGATAATTGCTCGATCAAAGCAGTCGCGCAGGTGAGACAAGAGATGTCCAACAGTGGTTTGGAAAACAAAGGAAAGTGATGTCACGCGGAGAATATTTTTAATCACGGGTCAGCGAATGGCATCGCGTTCTGAAGGGGAAAGAGAGAGAGAGAGAGAGAGAGAGAGAGAGAGAGAGAATCGTTGCAATTCGTGTCGTTACACAAAACAGAAAGAGTTATTCTTTCCTGATAAGCAACGATGTATAATACCGAGAAACAGCGGATTATCATCAACAGTATCTTTTTACGTCATTTTTATGACCGGCTCTCGCATTACTTTTCGCTATCGCGACAATAAAGAAGCGTCGGAAATGTATCTAATGGCCTTCAAGACGCTTAGATTAAACGCTTCGCGCACTGTGCAAGCACTTCAGCGTCGAGAGCGAAGGAAGAAAACATGCCTATTGTGTGCCATTGTCGTAGGATGAAGCTGGTTAAGATAGAAACACGAATTCGTATAATGAAATGAGTTTGAAGAAGGAGAGAATAAGAGTTCGTATAATAGAGGTTCAGAAATTATCTGTATTCATTGTTTACTATATTGGGGATTTTATAGATTTAGGATAAAATTTATTTGGTGAAAATGAAGATAGAAGTTAGATTGGAAGGATCGAGAGGTGGACTTAGTTATTAGATTTAATTAACTGTGAATTATTTGAAAAAGAAAGAATTTCTTAATTGGTTATCGTAGCAGACAGTAAAGATTAGAGTATAGTGAATGAGATCCAAAAGACTGAAGTACAAAAGACTGAGATCCAAGAGACTATCATCCAAACGACTAATATCCAAAATACTGGGATCCAAAAGAATGAAGTCCAACATGCTACCACCCAAAAGACAGAAATCCAAAAGATCGAAGCCTAAATGACTGAAGCCCAATGATCAATATTCAAAGGACTAGTACCCAAAAGACTACTGTCCAAAAGTTTGAAGTTCAATAATTGACATTCAAAAGACTGACGTATAAAAGCCTTGCATCCAAAAGACTAGAATCTAGAAGACTGTATACCAATGTTGGACATCCAAAATACTTAGTATCCAAAATACTATCATCCAAAAGATTGGAGTACAAAAGACTACCACCCAAAAGACTAAAGTACAATGAGCGACGTCCAATGATCAATATCCAAAAGACTAGTATCCAAAAGATTAGTATCTATAAGATTAGTATCCAAAAGACTACTATCCAAAAGTATGAAGTCTAATGAACGACATTCAAAAGACTGAAGTCAGAAAGTCAAGTATACAAAAGACTAGAATCTAGGAGACTGTAGTCCAATATTCAGTATCCAAAATACTAGTATCCAAAAGGCTACCATCCAAGAAACTGAAATCCCATAATCGACATCCAAAAGACTACCACCCAAAAGACTATTATTCAAAACTCTAGCATCCAAAAGACTGAAGTCCCATAATCGACATCCAAAAGATCAAAGTCCAGAATTTAACCATCCAAAAGACTAACACCCCACTCTTCCCACAAGTCAATTGAGTGGGGTGTTAGTCTTTTGGATGATAGTCTTTATACAAATCTCTTACAAATCTCCTTTATACAAACCTCCCTTCCAAAAAATCTTCCTCCCACCATCTCCCAACAATTCCTCCATTCTCTCTTCGTCAACCAATTAAATTCTCGCATACCTTCATTCCCCATACGATGCAAGATCTAACCTAAAGGTACAACTTTAATCAATCTCCGTCACCACAGTGGCGACGATAACACCATCGAATTCCCCACGAAATTGCCTGACTTCCTAACACAGTTTAATTGCTTTTGAGGTTTTGCTTAATCATTGACGCGACGACTCGTCGTCGCGCGACGTGTCTCACACGTAAATCCTTTGCCGAGTTTCTCAATTTTCGTAAATCCTGACACTTCCTCGACGGTGATCTCGTACGTGACGTGTGCGCGTGTCACCACCGAATAAGCTTTTACTACGTTTATATCTGGCGGCTGATCCAAAGGCCGTCCGGAAACGTTCCGTCGTAAGAAGACGATCGCTATCGGTCTTTTTCTCCAAACCGATAAACCGAGAAATTGCGTTGCTCGACGACGCGTTTTATCTGCCGACCGATTCCAGATTATTCCCAGCGAGACACTTTCTTTGGAAATTTTTACGTCGTTCGAGTATGTGTATCCTGTTTACGATGGCGAAAGCTTGATAAAAAAAAAAAGAAATGCTGCACTTTATTTATTTTTTCCGCGCTGAAGATGTTATCTTGATGTTGGTTGATAACAGGTGGTTGTAAATTGTGGCTAATATGTGCTGCAAGGTTGGACTGTAATTATACTTCGTGACAAAATTGTTGCGAAATTTTTAGATTAAATTATTGTTTAGAGTATAATGGTGGAAAAGGAAAAATATAAAAAATTATCTTTTTATGCAATGGTAGTATTAATTTAAATTTTGCTACCATAACTAACATAACCTGACATAAAATTGTATTATATATAATATGGTATATTAATATAGCATTATATTATGTATAATATGGTATATTAATATAGCATAATATTACGTATAATATACCATAACACGCTATATTAACTATTAACTAATATACACAATTTTAATAACAATATGTGGCGGAGTAAATAAATATATTCAATTAAATTTCCAATGGAAGCTTCTTTCACATCAACAAATTATGAAATAAAAATTGTAAAATCGGTCACCTGTCCGACAACGGTAGGTTTAATATAAAGGATCCGAAACGTTTCATCGATCGGTCGATCAATTTCTAAACTCTCACCGACCGACTTCCGTTATTTCGAATCTCGATCGTCTTCTGTTCCCGAACGATCGTCGAACCGTCACCAGGAATTGGTGAATACGAGAACCCGGAGGAGGAGGCCTAATTGACAGTGTGTCTCTCCCGCGCGCGCGCGCGACTCTCCACGTCCGATTTTTCGCAGTTTCTTCGATCGACTTTCGTGACTTTCACCCGGCACGAAACTTTCGCGCAAATTGACTCACATCGGTTCGTTCTCGCGTAATGACGCGCCAAGGACGCGACCTCGAACACATCGCGCACACACGTTAATTCGACGGAGAAACGTGCACTGTACAGCCTAGCTCTGTCTCTGTCTGTCGATCGTGTGCAGAGCGTAATTTCGGTACAGAGAAAAAGAGAGAGATTCCACGGAGATCGGGTCGACGAACACAGCTGTTCGAGCATGATCGACGATGGGATGATAATTACTATTATTTAGTTGTTTAGGGTAAACGGGACTGGTGACTTTTTTAATTTTGCATCGAGTTTCGACAGAATGATGATGATAATGATAAAAAAAGTAGCGATGGTAGTGATGGGAATGAAATAATGTTAATAACTGTAATAGTAGTAATGGTAATGGTGCCAAGTCGATAATAAGGAGATATGGAATGTAGAATGTGGAATATGAAACATCAAATATCAAATATCGCATATGGATGTGGAATATTAAATATCAAATATGGAATATGGAATATGGAATATAGAATATAAAATCATATATTGAATATGAAATATGGAATATAAAATATCAAATATGGAATAAGGAATATCAAATATCAAATATGGGATATGAAATATCCAATATCAAATATGAAATATGAAATATCCAATATCAAATATAGAATATCGAATATGGAATATCAAATATGGAATATCGAATATGGAATGTGGAATATTGAATATCGAATATGGAATGGGGAATATTAAATATCAAATATGGAATAACAAATATTGAATATTGAATATGGAATGTGGAATATTAAATATGGAATATGGAATATAAAATATGATATATCAAATACCAAATATGGAATATGGAATATAAAATATGATATATCAAATACCAAATATGGAAACTGAAAAATAGAAATAAAAATCACATAATTGCACATACAAAGCAAATTTCCCAAATTTCCAGATTACCAAAACCTAAAATTGTCGTTTTCCATAAAAATCATATAAATATGGACTAGATATTTTAGAAAAGGAACCAGTGCATCATAATAGCCCCTTCTGGTCTGCCAGCCCCGCTGTGCGAAAGCAACGCATCCTCCTGCGATCCCGTTCGAAAATAAATCCACTCCTCCGTGGAGGATTGCCGCGATCAGTGCCGTAGGTCAAAGCCTCCTTAAGTGCCTGCCGCCTACTCGAACGCTCCGTCGTTGTTATTACTTGTTGCCATTTCGGCCGCGCGATGAAATCTTTTAGCCTCTCCAGATGCATGCCTCGTATATCGGGTGTCCGATTTAAACATTACAATCGAAATATTCTCAATATTTGGAGCTTATTTATTTAAAAATATTTTATATGAATATTCCAATTTTTAGGGAGATTTAAAGTGGATTAAATAAATCTTAGGAACTGTTTAAACAATGACAAATATAAAATAATATAAATGGAAATAAATTGATATATAGAATGATATAAATTAAAATGAATAAAAATAAATAGGAAAATAGAATAATATAAATAAAAATAAATATAAATATGAAGCAGTGTAAAATAGATAACAGAAATAATTTAACTAATAACTATACTAATTCAAATATATAAAATACTGATTGAGACCTGTCATTTCGAAATTTTTGCCTTTACAATTATGTTCCCGCAAACATAATCATCTCATACGACCAATACTATGGATTTCAAAGCGCGAAAGGGTTGCGCGGGAATTCGTCCAGAATTGGAGCTCCGATAATTGAGTTTCGGCCATGGAAAACAGGTTTCCAGTCCGCGATACATCAAAGTCGACCAGCTCTGCGGCCAGCCCTGACCAACATAGATCCAAGACGATGATTATAATTATTTGTCTTCCCTGGGAATCGCGATGATAAAGCCGCGGAACAAGGAAGCCCGTGATTTCACGGAACGCGTAATGCATAATCCACTCCCACTACCCTAACAACAATCGTGGATCGTTACGTCACGCGGGCAGGTCGGACGATCCGGCAAGGTATACACGTAAACATGCTACCTGCCTGCCCGCGTTTTGTTACCTGCCTCCGGATCATCGTATTTTAATATTTAGTATAAAATTATTCGTTTGGAAATTTTATTCGTAAAAATATTTTTCTAGAATTTTATATGAATTTCTGTAGAGTACTGTACACAATATACTATGGTATAGTTTAGTCTAGAATAGTAGATATACATTGTACTATATGTAGTATAATATTGTATAGTATATTGTATATGGCATAGTATACTTTATGTTGTATTGTATACAGTATAATATAATCTATATTGTATAATATAGAGTACTGTATACTATAATACATATTGTATATTATACAGTATACTATAGTGTAATATCGATTATATAATATACAGTATGATATAGTGCAACCTGTATTGTACAGTATACAATATAATGTAGTATAACCTATATTGTTCAGTCTAAACTATAATATTGTATTGCATGTGGTATAAAATAGTTTATATTGTGTAGCATACTTTATAGTGTAGTAAAGGGAGAACGATGTAATTCCAGGGGAACACTCTTTAGAAAAATAAATAAAATTTGTATAATATATATTATATAGTATACAGTACAGTATAATATAATATATATTCTATAGTATATAGTATACTATGGTTTAACATATATTATATAATATACAGTATAATATACTATAATACACACCGTATAGTATACCGAATGGTATATGAAATTTATACTAATTATTAACATCGAACTAATTAATAACAGACCAAATAATTCGAGCACAACCTGTTCCACAAAATTAGGCCAACTATAAAATTAAATTGAAACCACAAATAGCTCCATAATTTTAGCAAAATAGCGCCTTATAATCAACTGCTCTCGGCAGTTAATTTCGTATTTTGCATAAATAAAGTCCACGGTCTGATAATCGCCGGCCGGCTAAGAATTATTCGCACGTGAAGATTGTTTTCCTGTACATGATCCACGGGTAGGAACCCGATACGCGGGTATTTGGAATAGCGTTTGAAAAAATATAAATTGCGGATGAACTCAATGAGAAAGGGGGTCCATCACACGCGTGCCGTCCGCTCGCCGATTGGACGGCGACGGTATGCCAGAGGGGGGGGGGGGGGGGGGGATGCGAGAACGCAACGCATCTCCGTGTTATTAGGACAAGGTCTCTAGCAACTTCCAATTTCTCCTGTAGATGCTGCCAGGGACAATGACCTAGTAATAACAGTGAGAGAGCAGCAGCAGCGCGCGCGCACGCTCGGAGAGTGCCATACGCTCGAGAGCGGCACGAAATTATTATCGGAACGACACGCGCGCTAAGATACGCTCACCTGGCCGTTCAATTTTTTTCTAGCCCCTCCACTTCTCTCTTAGTAATCGAACACGCCGCTCGGAATCATGTTCGTCCGGCAATGAATGCGCTCGGTAATTTTAAAGTCCGCCCCGGATGACCCCGGGTCACTTTTGATCACGGCGGTGCACGTGCATTCGGGCGATCGTATTTTTTCAACGGCGGTGAAAGTACCTGCCCTCTTTTTGCTTAGGAGACGACGCGAATAGACGCGGAGCGGTGAACCGCGGTGACCGGGTCAAAATGACCCGGGCTGTTCAGATCGATCCGGCGAACGAGGACAGAGGATACACCGGTGGTGAAAATAAGGAGGAGTTCGTTAGCACGCGGACGCGCGAAGTGAATAGTTAATTTAATTTTGTTAATTTCATTTTGTTAATTTTATTTTGTTGTTAATTAATTTTTGTTGTACTTCGATAATTTTAACACCGATGGGTAGCTGGGATTTTTTCAGTTAAAATGAGTCCAAACACGACGGTAATCGGACTATGGACGTCAAAGTGCTTATTAGTATACCGGGTGAGTCAAAAAAGTTAGATACTTGTCATTTTGAATAGTGATTTTAGAAATTTGGATACTTCTATATGTATAGAAGGACCTGTACCTATTTCTAATACTATATATGTTCCAATTTTTCAGAAAAAGCATAATTCAAAAGTAATTTTAGGGATTCAAGTCAATTGATCCACCAGGTATATAGCTTATTAATCGAGAGTGGCTTAACCTGGTCCGATTTGCGTCGTGTTTGGACTCATTTTAATCAGAAAAATCTCAGCTATTCAACGAATTATTAAGTTAAAACTAAAATGATAACTACCTCTATCAATAATTATTTAACTAAATAAATTTTACTAATAAAAACTGTGCTTCATAGCAATAAAGAACTGCCTTGACCCCTATATTTACGTTATAAATATAACTAAAACTATACAATTTCCATCCAAAAAACGAACTCAATTCTCGACAAATATTTAATTCTATAAATAAACATATTTGCCAATCAACGAGCATTTTTCCGCGTAATCGTCGAAAATTCCGTAAAGGTAAAAAGCGAGGAAATCGTTGAAAGAGAACAAACACACGCTCGTCTGCGATAACGTAAGCGACGTTTCAGGAATGTTCGAGCGCGTTCCTATATCTAATCCGTCGGCGATGCTAATCTGTGTCCGCGATAACGCGGATCGGCCGTTGCGAAACGAGCGACGGAACAACAGCGATATACATAATGTAACAGCAGCGTCAGCAAAAATATGAAACGGGCAGAAAAAGCCGGAGGAGAGAAACCATTGCTAATTGGCCGGCGTAGAGTCCACTGTTCGCTTATCCTAATTGCGGATTCCGGAACAAGAAACGTAAACGCACACACGCTCAGAATAAATTGTGTTCACCTTCCCGGACTCTTCTCGATCGGATCGCTTCTCGTTCCGCGGATACCGTTCCCCGCCGTTCAATGAAACGACGCGATTCACGATCTGGTGCGCGAACACCTGTTCCTTTCATTTATTTTCGAATCGTTATCGCAGACTACATCGACGCCGATTTTATGCGTTCGAGAGCTAAGAAGGACTATGATCCTGAAGAGACTATCGACATGATCTTTATATTATTAAGTATTTAAATATATTTTTTATTATTATATATACTTATTTATTGTTGCCGATTTTTAATTTGTGTATGCGAATAAACAAGAATATTGTATATAAAAGAGAATTAATTTGCAAAAACCTGAATTTCTTTCATCAGAATATTTTTTTTAAAAACCGTAGGAATAAAATATGACTCGATTAATTAAAATTGACAATACTCGATAAAAATTAATTAGTAGAGTATAGTTACTCTTTTGCTTTGCTTAGTCCCACAGTTATGTATATATACTAGATGAACAATCGCAGGTGTCAGTGAGTATACTATGGTATAATATAATACTGTATAATATACAATAGAGTATAGTATAATATATATCGTATATTATATAGAATGGTATAATAATTATATACATATATTGTATAGTATACAGTATATAGTATTGTATAATATTGTGAATTGTATAGTATACGATATATTGTATAATATACAGTATACTATAGTATAATATATATCGCATAGTATACACAACGGTACAATAATTAAATATATTGTACAGTATACAGTATATAGTGTTATATAATATTGTATATTGTATAGTATACAGTAGAGTACAGTATAATATATATTATACATATAGCATACAGTATGATATAATATATATTATACAATATACAGTACAGTATAACCTAGTATATTATAGTATATATAACAGAATTTCATATTATTTTATAGAATATTATAATAAAATATTATATCATAGAATATCTTTCTAAAAATCATAAGAACAAAAATACTCGACTAACTTCAATTGACAATACCCGATAAAAATTTAATTAGTAAATTCCAGACAGTTTTCCATTAAAAATTAAATTAGTAAATTCCAGTTAGTCTTCCAATTTGCCTAGTCCCTTAAGTCTATCCTCTAACTACCGAAATCTAAAGGAACGAGACATACTAAGAAAGTATAGCCAAAAGCATCAAGACTCACCTTGAAGACCTCGGAGAAAAATCCGGCGCCGATCTTCTCCATGTAGAAGTCGTCGAGCCGGTTCAAGGACGCGACCGCGTGCCTGAGCGCCTGACAGGAAGCGCCGGTCCTCCTCTTGGTCCCGGTGTCCTGAAAGGCGTCACTGGTGCACACGTTCAAGCTGCTGCACACGTTGCTCTCCATTTCGGTGGGTCGCCATGGATCCCGGCACTTCTCTCTATCTTTGTACGTCCTGGGCGAGGACAATTGCAGCTCGGTCGGCAGGTCCTGGGGCAAACAGGATATGCAGTTCTGCTGGAGAGCGTCGCCGTTGCATCGCCAGTCTTTTTGCACGGGGGAGTCGTCCCTGCAGGTCCTGTCGCAGGCGGCGAGATCCTTGTCCAGGTACACCTTCTTCTGACAGGACTCGGCCTGGGTCAGCTCGGTGTCCTCGTCGCAGGACTCGGCGACGGGTCTGGAGGATCTCGAGACGCCTTTCAGGGTGGCCAAGGTCTGGGCGACTCTTTGCGGCTCCCTGGAGCCGACTTGCTTTTTCGCCAGCTTGGAGGACGGCTCCCTGGCGTCGGCGCTCAGGCTGCCCAGGCTGCCCGAGCATAGTATCCTCTGGGACTTCGCGGCGCACGCGGAGCCCGAGGACTTCGCGAAGCTTGGACAATTAGGGTTCGACGAGCACTTGTGGATCGCTGGGCTAGAGCAACTTGTCTTCGGCGCGTGTCGCGTGTGGCACTCTTTGCTAGAGAACTTCGAGCAGCTCTTGGAGGTCGTTGGCTCGGCCCTGCAGGGTCTGCCGAGCTCCGCGAACGGGGTCGATGACTGCGCGCAGTTCCCAGGGGGGCCGGACTCCTGGGAGCCGGCTGACTTATCGTCGATCGTGGAACTTCTGATCGACTTGTCCTCGGCCAGGTGGGAAGTCTCGCTATCCTTCGGCCTCCACACCTTCTTCTCCTCCTTGCTGCAGATGTCCGTGGGCTCTTTTAGTCTTCTATGCTTCTTGTCCTCCACAGCCGGCGTGTCGAGGACCACGTCCTTGGACCTCCAGGGCTTCGGCTTGCCCTCGTCGTGTAGGTGCGGCGCCTCCGAGACCACCGGTGCGCAGCTGTCCTTCGGCCGCCACGGCTTCGGCTTGGCATCGTCCGCGGCCACGCTGGCCGCCTCCTCCGACGTAAAGCACGGCAGACAGGTGGCCCCCGTGGTGCTCGGGCCGCAGGACTTGCAAGGTGGGCCCGGCGTGTTCGAGGGTGGCACCTTGCCGAACATGTTCGCCGTTATTGCGGGCTGATCTGGATGTTGCGGGTTGCTATCGTCGTCGCGGCCTGCATCACACGACCTCTCCAGACGTCTTTGAGATAGAGGAGACACCGTCTTCCGGGTTAGAACCACGGGCACGTCGACCACGACGTCGCGTGAACGCTTCGAACACGGCGAACTGACCCCATCACGCGGCTCCTCGGCATTCTTTCAGGCGTTTCAATGGGACGTGTTTCGTTGTTTGGCAGTGGGATCACGATCGGGAATCGATGGCGGATGGGGCATGGGGCCTGGTTGACGCACTGCGGCTACCGTGCGGATCACGCCGGACCGTGGACCTCATCGGGGCATCCCCGGCGGACCGATCTGGCACATGTCTAGCCACTGCCAGCCGATGCCTCGTCGCTTCCTCGAACGTCCTTTGGAGTCTCTTTCCTGCAAGAAATCTGCCCACGAGGCGGACCGTGAATAACAATTCGAAAAATCCCCGGTTTTCTAGCTCGCTTAGGGTAATTGGGGACTTGGGAAGTGTTCGAAGAGGTGTCGGAGAGGTTGCTTGGGTCATTTGAAGAAACTTTTTCCTTTGCGAGAATTTTCTACGAAGCGTCGTTAACGAGATATTAACGATAAACAATGGCCAATGAGAGGCGTTCTTGACTGGTGAGAGACAGTTGGCAAGACTGCAATTGGTCTGCTCGTTGCACTGATCATTTCGTGACCTCTAACAGCAATGAAAAGTGGCCAATTTATAAATTTCATTTACAAATTTTATTACAAATTTATATCATAATCTTTTATTTACTTGTATTCGAAAATAAATATCTTTGCACAAAAGTTACTAACTTCATGTCAAGAACCAGTCAGCTTTTTTCGGACCACCCTGTATAATTCTCATTTTAATTCCCTTTATAAAAGGTCGTCGAAATGCCTAACCTAATTATTATCTCTCTATAAGAGAAAATATGATACAGAAACTTGCTCTATAACGGCATTCTCATTGAAAAATATCTCATGTTACTCGTTTATTTTTTACGGTGTTTGAACTACGGGATCTCACCCTGCAAATGCCAATACGTAAGCGAGCCGGAAGTTGGGTGAAAATTGATATCGGTTTTTGATAGATGTCGCCTGCACAGCCTGGCGACCTTTGCGGACGCTAACCTATACAATGCGGTATTCGTTGCAGCAGTGGCAACTGTTTCGTGCATGCACCTCGGTAACTAAAGCCGAGCGAGGGTAATATGCTATATGGAGAAAAATTGTTCAAAACGATATCTAAAGCTCGGATATACTAAACCTAATCTAAACCGCAACTTAATACCTAACCTGTATTTACAGTCATTTTAGAAATGTTATCGGTTTACTGCGGATTCCTTTACGAAGTAATAAATCGCAACGAGTTGGTGCTATTAATTTAATTCATTAATGGAAGAATATTTAAGTCAATAATAGTTATTAATGGTTAATATAATAATAGTTGATGCAAGAATATTTCCAATTTATTTAAATGTTTCCTCTACTTTGTATTATTATACAACTTAAGTCTGTATTAACCCTAACCTAAATCTCGATCATCTTTTCGCTAATATCTCGAGAACTAAAACCTCAAAACTATACAGCAAAAAGTAGTTTATAATGTTAACCTTGACCATATATTTCGAGGTACATTATTAAGACGTTCCTTTCTTCAACTTCGAAGAATTCCGTGCATGATTAACATGGCCAAAGTTCGTCCTAAAAGACGTCCAAGCATCGCAACGTAATCGCTGCGGATCTTCCATGGGATCAGATTAAACCCAGCGGCACAACACCGTCACGCTTGCATCGACCTAACCCATATCCGCGCGCCAACGACGCAACCCACACCCAACATACAATATTAAAGCCGCGTTAATATAGCATATTGAGCTAATCTATATCTATCCTGCTTACTGCGGCGTCAATATATAGTATATAATACTACGAACACCTGACCCGTGTATAATCCGTGCTCGCTTTGACCTATCCGGTGGGAGCACGCTCCGTTGCAGAACTTCGGGCTCTTCTCTCTACCTAGGCCAGGTTATACCATTGAAAAAATATCCGGGTCCGATATAGCCCGGCCAAGCACCCGTAACTAATGCGGACTCATTGATTCCTCTGCCTAACGACTCTACTCCATCGTGCACTTAATCCCTCGCCTTACTGATCTAACCTGCGCGCATCCGTTCCGCGATTATTTTCAGGCAATTCTTAACCTAACCTCTGCTGAACTACCGCGGGAACTATATTATTCATTGCTAGGAAGATGAGACGGAAAAAAGGTTATGACAGGTTCCCATTAATCCATTGATGTTAACGCTCTCGCAGAATTAAAGTAAGCCTAGATTTTCTAGGTGGAAAAGATGGCGTCCTATCAGTTCCCAATTTTCAGGAAGCAGGGGACTCGAGACTGGCCGATCGTAAATTCTAATTGCCATGATGTCTCGATTATTCCAGTCGGTGATTCGAGTCCTTTATAAATGACATATTCGAAAAAGTATATTCTATTTCTATGAATTCTGCTTTTGGTTACGTTGTTAATTAAAAAGACAATTTCAGAGAATTTACCGTACATTGTTGGCAGAGTGTTGGTACACATTTTCGCGTGGCTAATGGGACATTAACCTCACGTCGACCTTATCAGTGATCGACGTTCGATGGACGCTCCTTGCCAATGAAATTCGAGCGAAGAGGTGCAGGTAGACATCTATTTCTAAATCGAAACGTTGTCACCGTCCAACGTTCAGTCACCGTCCAATTTCTAAATGTAAGAGACTGTAATAGTCAACGCTACGATACATAATAACTATTTATAGCTGCTTACAAGATTGTATCAGCTTGTTCAGAGAGCCGCAACAACCCGCGAACTGTTAGAAGTACTATTGTCGAGATTTTCGGGGGTAAGTCGTGTCCTAGGGGAATTAGTTTCCCAATGTTTCGCAAGTGGCGCAGCTAGCTGCATCAGGGGGTCAAAGACACGCTGATCAATATGGCGGAGCTTGTTTATGCTTGCGAGTCGAAGAGACTTTTAATTCGGCGGCTAAAGAATTAAGAAACTGAAGGAGAGAGCTCTAGTAATAATCTACTTATAATAATAATCTGTGTAGAAATAAAATAGTCTATCTCTGTTGTTATGTTTATGGCATGCATTGAAAAGATGGAGGAGCGAAGGAAGAAAGAGAAAAGCCAATTCCAAGTCCTCGCCAGAAGACTCATTTGTAGAGCTATCGGAAGGAGTATTCACATGAGAACGTAATACTAAGAGGACTCACGTGAGAGGAGGGTAATTTTTGGAGGAGCCACATGGGGGTCTAGTGTCAAACGTATTTACATAGGCAGCTAAGGTTAGGAGCACCCACGTGGGAGTTTAGCAAACTCTTATCACTGACAAAATTTTGCATTTTTGTCTCTTCATATTTTCTCATTAAACATCCATGTTAAGAACGTTACATATATACCGGGTGAGTCTCGCAACGCAATGACATCCAAATAACTCGTAAAATATATAATGCACGAAAATTCTGCCTCAGACTATAGCCATCATCGTTCAAAGACGCCTCATTCAACGAGTGGAAGAGAGGAATCCGAGGAGCGCGGTACGAAATTGGCCGATTCACTAGGATTGCTAGGGTCGTTCGTGGCTCGTAAAGAAAAACGAAAGGATTTATGATACTGGCTCGCGCACGTCCGACGCAACCGAGCCACAAACAATTGGAAATGTTGGCGCTAAGCGTGCCGCGTGTATCGCGTAATAATATGCCAAATTCCTGGCCAATGGTATGCAGACGGATTTGTTAAATAACCCTGACGCAGGTGCCTCGCTTGTTTCCCGAGCGTTGCCGCGACTCCGTGCGCGCGCCGATTTGATTTACAAAGCAGCGTTACTGCGAGAAACCATCGCGATCGTTTTCGCACGCCTTAGACGCGACCCTTCCGCAATTACACCGTGCAAATCATCCTGTACGATCATACTGATCATTCTAATCATCCTAATCATTCTTTTCCAAACCGAATCGCATTAACGTTTTACATTGAAACTTCAATCTTCTTCAAAGCAGTTTGGCCGACCGCCAACGAAACTCATTTACAGCAACGTTGCCATTCGATTAAATCGGTATTACAAAAATGTTGCGAACATAAAATATATTATCACGAATTTCGTAACTACGCGCTGAACACAGTTTTCGAGCTTTCTGGTAACGCGGGAACCGTATTTTCTATTCTAACGCTGCGCAACATTTTAGGAACATTGTCGTCGTTACGTAACCTGTTTAGAATTGCATGAGATTCGATAGCGATTCGTTTGTGCCTCCCGATTTCCCGTTTAGTTTTCGCGCCAGATGGGTTTCGCAATTTGTCTGCTACATTTTTAGGTTATAATCGACAACGTCTGTTTCATCCTGGGATAGGGGATTGTGGGAAATTATGTAGAACTGAAAACTGTTGTACAAAATCGTGTTTTATTTTTACAAGACTCGCCGGTTATCGTTAAGGTTTAATCATCGTGTTTCTCTTCCTGTTAACAGCTCGCGAATTAAATTCCAAGCGATTATCGGTTTCACCGAGCGGAAGAGGGGCGGCTGAATATAAAGTGAATTAAATTGCACATAGAGCTTGTGGCTATCACGCTTTCGGATTTATTTCGTGAAACCGATTTGCCGGGGGGCGACCGGCACGCCATCTGTCTCGGGCCCGAACCGGAAGTAGCGTGGTCCCCCGACGGCAACCAGTATGTATACAAGTAGAAATCGCTGAACGAAAATTGTTTCGAGCGAGGAGGCATTCGTTAGATCGGATTTTAGTATTCATAAGGCGAGCGAATAATTAAATAGGACTCGGTTCACGCGCCTGCTAATTAGATACCGATTCCACTCGCTGCAATTACGGGCGCATGAGAATCAGAGAAACTCCGCGTGTCTATCTTTTTTTTTTCTTAGCAAGAGCCGCGGCGGGCAGACGAATTTTTGTTGTTGCTTTCGGCGCGCAGCTTTTCTTGTTAAATATTTCTAGTTTTTCTACACACTCTATATATGTCGATGGCTAAAATAATATGGTGGAAGAAAAAGAAAGATGGCCGTGTAATTGCATATATTCGGTGCTCGTTCGAAGCTTTCAGACCGTGTCTTCTAAGAGATTCTAATTCCAGTCTTTAACCATTTTAATTGCTTAATCGCATAGCCGTTCATTCAGTAACGAACACGTTTATTCGGTGCAATTAATAAACAGACGGATAAATATTAAGTAATTGGTAATAATTGACACGGCTTTGGTGTTTGCTCGATTATTTAATAGGATTTTTGAACAGTACTTTTGAATCACGTAGTACGTTCGAAAATATTCGTTAACTAGAATTGGGTATAATGAGTACGATACTCGAAGAAAGTCTGCTAATACTAAATTTACTGCTTTGCAACAATTTTCTATAGTTTATCTAGTTTAATTTTCAGTTCTGGACTGTTATAATTGCTACCGATGAACTGTGAACATTTTATGAAGTAGGTTATGGTGATTTTACCAAGTGAGTTATGATGATTTTACTAAATAAATTATGGTGATTTCGGTAAATAAATTATGATAATTTCGTCGTGCTTCTTCCTGGTCAAATATTATTGAATTGCAAACGAATCGCAAATGTATACCAGAAGTAGATACATTGAAACGGGGATGAAAGGTTATGCGATCCGAAGGTTATGTTAAGGCTACTTTTTTTGTGGCACGTTCTTATGTGATATGCACTGATAAGTTTGCTCGTTTTTCTCTTGCTGGAAAATGAATTATTCGTTCCATAAATGGTCGAGAGAAATAGCAGAATTCATTATGTGATGTATATTTTATCTAATATTAACCACGGGAGATATCTAATACTTAAAAAATTACATAATAATATTGCAGTTAACACTGGTGCGATCTAAAATTTTATCTGAATAACAGATAACAATATTAACTGGTAATAACTGTATTATAACAAATTATTGCTATTTATTATTCAGATACAATTGTTAGATGGTGCCAGTGTAAACTGTAATATTATTATGTTTTAATACACAGGTAAAACGTTAACAGTAGCGAAAAGGAACGCAGGCTCTCCAACCATCGAACTGTTTCAGCAGAGATGGAAACCGACCCCATCGAATATCACGATTCTTAATCGTGTCCCAGTTCTAACAGGTTAATATTACCGGACTGCCCGTAATCGCGGCCACTTGACGACATTCAGCCGCCATTAACTATCCCACGTTTATAAAACTGGGAGAGCAAAACAACCGGTCGAGGAGCAGAGCAGATCCTAGCCACAACAAACCAGGGATTCGTTCGATCACTGCCATTGCACGGTGCCCCGAGAATTCGCTTTCGTCGCTGGAATTATTTCAGACATGTCCCAAGGTTTAAGGTTATGGTGCAGCGGCTCGTCGGATTCGTTTCGACGCCGGCTACAATATTATCCAGCCAGAAGCAGGTATTAATTTATAAAATATACGTTTTTAGGAACGATAAGGTATCCTTTTCAAGCTTTTTTTCTTCTAGTCTAAGTTTTGATATAAAATTAAATATTGCTATGTTAAACAATTTTTAAATATTCTTTTATGAGCCAAGTTAAGATTCGTCCAAGATTTATCATACATGGAAAGAAAGAATGGGGAAAGAATTTCAACCTTGAACTTGCTCGTGAGGTTAAAGTAAATTATCGTGCGTACTTTACCGCCTGGAATGGCTTCTTAACATTTTGAACAAAATCTAGCCTATTCTGCAAACTAAACTGTATATTATAGAATTTTTTCAGATTTGTCGGTTGCGAGCTGTGATTACCAAAAATGGCAAACCAATAAGATCGGAAAATCGAAGATTTCTCGATAACTATATTTTGCTGGGCTACAGCTTAGTTAAAGAATAAAGTATTATTATTGCTATTATTAGTATAGTTTAGTATTATTATCTAGTATAATTTAATGTAAACTTGAATTTTTGATATAAGAAGTCGTTTCCCGGGCCACCGTGCGCCAGGGGGACGCGGCAGTCGGAAGAAGCTCGCGCGCGTTTAGGTTAGGTCACGCTATGGTTCCTAAGACGATGCAACAACCCCCGGGGCTCTGACAACGGCGCGCGGCCAGCCGACCGAGGCGTGAAACAATAATGCGCAAAGAATGCAAAGCGCTTCCTCGAATGGTGTGCAGTCGCCGGCGCGTTGGACGTGGAAACACGAAAACCGCGATAGAAAGTTCGATGCACCGCGGCGAGAGAGTGCCCCGGCGGTACTCGCGGAAAAACAATATCGAAGACACGTACCGAATCTATAGTTACGTGTCCCCTTGTCTCGTTCGAACGGTTCGCACGGCACCGTTTCCCCGGCTGTCGCGCGGCTCACGAAAAATTTTTCAACTTTCCTATCCGAACAATTAGCTGGAAATGTTCGGGTTGCGATTGTTTACAGCTGGGACTTTCCTGGGTTCATGACAATAATTAGCGGTCGTTTTGGCCGACGTATGAACATTTTCGGGTCGAAACAGTTAGTTGGGACAAACAGATTTTGCGGGGTTCGTGACAGTAATGAGTGGACTAAAGCACAGTGTTTTTGTCTGATGTGTGTACTTTATATATTTTCTAATTTAGGATCTACAGAATCGGAAATACAGATTTTGTGGATTTGTGACAGGGATTAGTACTGTCTTTAGTACTAGTTTTACTCTGTTTACAACATCTACAGTACATGCATATGTTACAAATTTCGATAGTAAGAAAGAATTGGTGCATTGTAATGACAAGTGAACAAGAACGAAAAGAAAAAACGCTGTACAATGCGGCAAAGAAAATTAACCTGGCAGTACACGCTTTTAAAACAGAGTGACCACGTGGACCCTGAATAAAATAACATTTATCGATAATTATATACGAATATCTGAATAAATGTCGTCTTTTTATATATATAATATAATAAAATATAAATACGAGGATGCAAGGCCTCTTAAAGGTTGAAATCCACTGGACACCACCCCACGTGTGTACTGCCGAGTCAATAGAGTACGCGCTTCGCTTAGAAAAATTCTGACACCAGAAAAGAATGCGTTAAAACTGAAAAATAAATGAGAACGAAGCAGGCAAACAAAAACAATCGGTGGATACAGAATGATTCTAATAAGACTGTAGCGAAGCATGCCGTCCTACAATTCTGGACGCAAATGTATATACGTTACGGGTCGGCCATGACCCAGACTCGTGTGTTCAGGGCCCACCATAACGGGCTGGCAAAAGAATACAATCCACCGCGACCAGGCGCGGTAATGATTTTTGTGCATAGGAGGGAAGAAGCGTGGCGAGTGTTTAGGGGTAGTTGCGAACGAGCAGAAAAGCGTGGTCGAAGCATGGTGACTTATAACCATTAAATATAACCATAAATTACTAATTGATTTCCTGTATTTTTTAGCAGTTGTCAAAAACAGTGTCGCCTGAATTTTTCGCTGTTTACTACCCGTAAAATTATACTAAATCTTCGTCTGCGACGCGTCGTTTGGAGGAGATGACCTTAAGCTTTGACTGCACGTGCATTGCTTCTGCAACCGCAGGTGACTACAAAATATTCTTGCTCAACTATGCTCAATAGGTCGTAAAGAATACATTAGAAGTTTCATCGTGACATCGCGTGACTTCTGCAACCCCTGGCTGAAGCTAATTAACTCAACACTTTTTCGAAGTCGTAAGTTTATTTCTACTAGTTTTTCTCTAGCTAAAAGAATGCTCTCCAACAATGCATTTGACAAATTCTAAAATCATGGTGTATAAACGTGCACCCCACGAAAAAATATATCGTGACACTACAGCGATTTATTTACTGTTACAGGAATAACTCTAAACAGTTATTTATACAAAAACCTCCACCCGAGAATAATTCTCTTGTGACGAGTTGCAGAGCATCGAAAACTGCAGAATTCATCCCAGGTAAGTTTCGCCCTACCTCTCGGCGTTACACAGCTATGCGGCAAAAATGCAAAACTTTCGAAGGGGGTTGATTTCCCCCCTTTAAACTGGACCTATTCAACTCTTATATCAAGTCTCATTTTCAGGTTTCTTGTGACCAACAACCACCCCTGTCCTCCGGGAATTTATGGGCAAAGGAAATCGTTCGTTTTTAAAACGAACATCGTTCGCTCGTAAACGAGAAGCAGTTTTCGGGGTTCTGAACCACCGTGTGACGTCGGCTGTCAGTGGGGATGCCCCGACGGCAGCGTACGAGTACACGCATTAAACACACACACACACACACACAGAGAGACACACGCAACACGTTCGATCGCGGGAGTGCGGCGTGCAACTTACTGGGAGGCACGCTGGCAGCGTGGACGGTTCTCGGCGATGGTTTTAGAAGACCTTGAACCACGGGCCGAGGGAATTCGGACCGGACTTGTTGACGATCGCAACAACACAACCGTCAAACAGCGTCGACAGGCCCGTGTAGAACGGGAGGCATGACCGAGAGGAGAGTCGTCCGTGTGTGGCGTCCGCCGCGCACGCTGTCACTTTTGTTTACCGTCCACGGGAACACACTCGGGGGGGATCCCTCGCAACGGAACCCGTGTGTTGTTCGTCTCCCCCTGTTTTGTTACCGTCGCCTCGGTCCTCGTCGAGGCTGGTGAACCCCCCTTGTAAGACGAGGCCCGGACACACGGAGTCGTTACGTAGCGGCGGAAACACCACCGCGATTTTCACCGTTTTTTTTAAATCCGCGGATCGTTCCGCGGGGACACACAAGCGAGAAAGCCGCTGTTACACACTGAGATATACTGTTGCCCGGCCACCAAAACGTTAAACACTGTGCACAACGGGTTCACCGACACCTATCCAGGTAGCACCGGGTTCCTCGGCACTGTCGGGGTTGCTTGGTGGACGACGGTAGACGAACGATCCGGGGGCTATGGTCGCGCAAGAATCAGAAACGGACCGAGTCACCGACAACGCCAGACGAGCGGCCATTACAGGAATGAACTGGCCCGACGCACGCCGTCTACCGGCGACGGTGCACGACGCCTCGCGACGCTTACCCCCACCAAGCGCACCTGCAGCTGCTGCCGGCGCTGTTGTTGCGACGTTGCGACCGCCCCGCGAGGGAATCGAACGCGCGAGGGCTTTGTGCGCGAAACTATTTAAATCTTGACGATACTGTTGTACCACCCCGCGACAATGTAATGGACAGCCGATATGCTGTTGTGTCCGAAAAACCGTCGGCGATCATTGTACGGTGACCGAGATCACCATAAAGCCACCTGATCTTGACGAAAACGAAATTCGAAAGTCAGAGTCATTGCAAAGATAATGTTTCGATACTGGACCTATCAGTGAACTAGGAACACTGATCCCTAGTCGCGGATATTATTTTATAACAATGACAATGCTTGGTTTATGTTATATATTTTTTAAATTCCGCGTGGCTTTCATTGGCAACTGTTGAATCAAATATGAGCGATACATGTACGACCATAGTCGCGTTTAAATGAGTTATGCTAATTTTACAATTATCGAGCCCCGTTTAATTAATCGGGAAAAATTCTCCGCAGTGGCGGCGCGCATCATTTAATATCGAGATGATCCATCCGGTAATTAAAACAATGGACGGGCTCGTTGGACTTCGTTGGCTTCGGTTTAATTAAATCCATCGATCAGAGCAAATCGAATAGATCGACCTTTCGCCAACAACCGAACGCGTTGCATTGATAAGGATTTCGATTACGGCATCGCAGACCCCGTTTGACGTCACCCGTTTAAGAGGGGGGGGGGGGGGGGGATCCCATTCTTTTCAACGGAGACCCGGCTCTGAAATTTTCGTTGGAAGACAGTGAAAGGCGCATAGTTCGCGAACAAGGGATTCTCACACTTTCATTCCGTCCGGTGTACGGAGGAAAAAAAAGGCGGTTGTTGAACGGCAAGGAGGACGAGAGGATGGTAGTTAAGGTCGGGATGGAAATTCACATGAATTATTTCGCTCCCAGTGAAACCACCGTGTTCCTCGGATCGTTTTTTTTTTTCATTCAGGCGAATGATACGAATTTCTCCACGCCTATATTCTCACAGTGTTGCTTCTCGTGGCGGCGTGATTGTTCTATTGCCGAATTTAATGGACGCGTTTCGCCCGCCAAATTCGACGTAAGAATGCGGCACGTCGCCTTTCATAGTTACCAGCGAGAACCGATTGCGTCGAGACGATTCCATAAAGAATTGTATGAACCGTTTGTCGTCGGACTATTCAGCGAGTTATAGAGATGAGAAGTACTAAACTCGTCAATGGTTATAAGGGATGGTATGGAATGTGCTGCAGAGTAGAGGAGTGGGGGCAAATATGCTAAGAACAATACCATTGGAATTAATTGATACCATCTAATACCATTTCGTTTATTTATTTATCTACATAATAATAATAATAATTACTTTATTTATCCACGGAATAAACCCTTTGTCTGTCGCCCATCGCGCTGCAGTAGATTCCACACCACCATTTGTCATGGTCCATCGCGATACACCGGAACTGTCAAGCGCGAGGCAGGCCGATGGTCAGTTGACTATCTTCAGAGTGCTTATGTCGGGGCTAGGTCAGGGTTAGGTGCGCATATGTAGGTAGGAGTTTCTATAAGCGTCGGGCGCAAATTGTTCCGACGTATATGTCGCGATAAAATTTATTACCGCGAGAGAAATTACAGCGGAAGATGAGATGAATGTTAAAACAGACGGTAAACGCATGGGACGTAGGAAATTAATGCATAGACCATCGCTGACGAAGCCCCATAAAAAGGCCATAAACTCGAAGAAACGGTGATGAGTAGAGTTTTATGTTAATGCGATAAAATAATAGTAATTGTGATCAGTCTGATCGTTGTAATCGTTATTTTCGTTATTTAAGCTCGTACAGTGTTATTTATACATTGTAAACACCGTTAAACACGCGCCTTACGTATTATGCAATTGTCACGGAATTATGTATTAATTCGTAGCGGAAATGGAGTATAGTATATGTTCGATTCTTTTTCGAATTGTTGGTAAGGTAGCGCGCTACATCGAAATCGTAGTGGGATTCCCGAAATCGAAAAAGTTCGAGACAAGAGAATACTATATTATATTATATATTAAAATGTGTTTTAAGTCATTGTTAACCTCGCAGCTTGTTCGCTATTAGGTTTATTCTTATATTTTCTTTGCGAGTTTGCTGCACCAACTTGGTGATTAAAAATGGCCACGGTGCCGCCATCTCTGCTCTACTTTATTTCAAGAAGGATGTAAATATAATAATTAACAATTAAGAAATATAATAATTAGAATTCTATTATGGAAAATGAATAGGGATCGAATTAGAGATGCTTCAAATGTAAAACATGCACCAAATGTTTACGAGTGAAGTCTGTTTGTACTTGTATCTTTCACTCAAGAGAATATCTCTTCTTGGAAAATGTTTAACTATTATCGTGACTAATAATAGCGTTATTATAGAAGAGATAATCTGAAATTCATGTAATGAATGTTCTATGAAAACAAGTTACTCTAGTTCTTATATTAGAAAAATGTTTTACGATAGGAATAGAACTGCTAATGAAAAAAACATAAAAATTGTAATTATTTAAGCACTTTATGAGACTAATAGATTTTATTTGCATTTTTTTTTTTAACTTGAACTGATATATGTGAACATTCTATTATATAATGCATAAGTGTAGCACAAACATGGTTTTGTACGGCTCTATTAATGTCTTAGTTTTATTTATTGCAACAAAAACGTATGAAAAATAATCTTAAGACGAATAGGTATTAAAATCCATTTAAATTATTATCTGCAAGTTTTATATCCGAATAAAACAGCTCTCGCATTTAAATTTACCGCCAAGTCTATAACCAGATCAGAACCTATGTCTTCACAACTTTTTGCGTGCACCACGTGCGTGCAGAACGCGAGTGATTTTGTCTGATTTTGTTTTCGTAATAAGTGCTTATAAACGTATTTTATAGTCTTCAAAAACCTAGTGGAAGTACCTTAACAAAATGGCTAAGTTTCACTTAAGTAAGTTCCTCAATTAAGTCACTTAAATTTAATCTTTTCGTGTGATTACGAATATATTAGGTTATGTTTTATCCAAAGTATGTGATAGCAGACAGCTTGCTTCCTATTTACATGTATCTTTCGATTAATAAAGTATTCTATTTGTTACAGAGAAGCAGAGCAAGCGTATGCCAGCTCGTAAGAGATATAAGATCGAGAAGAAAGTTCGCGAGCACAACCGGAAGTTGCGAAAGGAGGCCAAGAATCATCCAAAAAGTAATTGTGCTCTATTATAAACAACCTTTTTTCTTTTTAAGTTGGTAATTATTTAATGCTGAGATATTAAAACGAACTTTCGGTTGATTTTTTGCTATTTTACAGAAAAGAAGAAGGTGATAGAAATTCCTAATCAATGTCCCTTCAAAGAAGACATTTTAAAGGATGTGGAGGCTATGAGAAAACAGCATGAGGAAGAGAAACAGAAAAGACGTGAGGATGCACGTGAGAAGAAACGTCAACAGGTCGCCAAAGGAGGTATTCAGGGCTTAGTGTCCAATGTGGAAACTAAACAAGCGGAACATCAAGAGATGGAAGTAGATACTGTAAAAGAAAAGATAGAGGCTGCCGTGGGCGAAAAGAAGAACTCTATGAAAGCTTATTACAAGGAGTTCAAGAAGGTCATAGACGCAGCTGATGTTATTCTGGAAGTTGTCGATGCCAGGGATCCTTTGGGTACCAGGTGTAAAGAGGTAAAATTAAATTCATTGCTTTAGTTAATCAATACTTTACCTAGCAGCAATTGGTCTTCTCAAAATCAGAGAAAAATACTAGAGAATATTTACGGAATATCTATTTAAATAAATAAGCACAAAACACAGTAGAATTAATCAGATCGCGTGTTTTGTATCGCTCGCAGGTTGAGGAAGCGGTGCAATCAGCGAAAGGGAACAAACGATTGGTAGTTGTTCTAAACAAGGCCGATTTAGTACCCAGGGAGAATTTGGATCAATGGCTGAAGTATTTGCGCGGCAGTGTGCCCGCTGTAGCCTTCAAAGCATCCACGCAATCTCAGGCGAGAAGATTGGGCAGAAAGACATTAGGCAAAAAAACGGAGACCATGATACAGAGCGGCTCGTGTTTCGGCGCGGAGCTGCTGTTGTCTTTATTGGCGAATTATTGCAGGAACGTTGGTAACGTGAAGACCAGTATTAGGGTGGGGGTAGTCGGGCTTCCGAACGTTGGAAAGTCCAGCGTGATCAATTCTTTGAAGCGCAGCAGAGCTTGCAACGTGGGAAGCATACCTGGTAAATTCAAAACTATTTTATTATTAATACTGTAATATATCATTTTATAATATAATAATGTCTAATAAATCTATATACGCTAATAAAAGGACAATAATGATTAATAATCGTTCGAATCTCGTGTTTCGGGTTACAGGGGTGACGAAATCTATGCAAGCGGTGCAGTTGGACTCGAAAATAAAATTGTTAGACTCCCCAGGTATAGTGTTCACCAGTCAAGGAAAGAATTCGGACAAGTCTTCGGTCGTTCTGAAGAACGCAGTGATGGTGCAATCGTTGAAGGATCCGCTCACTCCCGCCACCGCGATCTTGAAAAGGGTCTCGACGCCGCAAATCAGAGAGATGTACGATCTGCCAGAATTCTCGACGCCCGACGAATTTTTCGCGCTGAAAGCCATCAGGATGGGCAAGTTCAGAAAGGGCGGAATACCGGACAGCACATCTGCTGCCCGCAGCGTCCTCCAAGATTGGAACACTGGCAAAATTCGGTGAGAACGCAGTCTATAACAATATTAAGATTCATAGTCATGCGTTTGCTTGAACATTTCTCAATTTTTTTATTGTCAAATAAGGTTTGCAGGTATTTAATTCGCTAACTAATTTTTCCTAAGGTATTACACCGTTCCGCCCGAGCAGCCCGTTTGCCACATATCAGCGGAGATCGTCAGTCAAGTCAGTAAGGAATTCGAGATCGAGAATTTTGCGGCGGAAGAGAAGATGATGCTCGACACGTACGAAGAACAGGCCGCTAACGCCTCCAAACTGGATCCGGTGGTGATCGAGAGCACCGGGCCGGTGGTGTCCAGGGTGGAGATCGAGACGCAGAAGCAAGAGGTTAGTTCATCGAATTCCTTGAAACCTGCAGTCTTGATTAAAATAATAACCGTAAATTCTCCGCAGAAAATTAAAATACAAAATAAGCTGAACAAGAAGATGAAAAACGCGCAGAAGCACGCCGAAGCAACGAGGAAGAAGAAAACGGACCCGCTGTTCGAGATCGAAGGCAACCAGAAGTTGAACAAGTTGAGCAAGAAAGCGTTTAAGAAGGAGAAAAAGGATCAAATTAGGCGAGGTGCGTGTTCGTCGGAAAAATATATTTTCTTTAATAACCACAAGTATTATTTATATTTTTTCGCACCTGTTCCGTTACAGAAAAGATAGATCTACAACTGGCAGGTCAATTAAAAGAATTCGATCTATCCGCCCCCGACGACTACGACTTCACCACTGACTTCGTCGAGAAATAGGTAAATAAGTTTCTTCTAGACGCGATCGAATATATTCAAATTACATTTGTATGTATAATGTAAATAAAAAGAATTGTGCAGCGTGGCGCAGGTGATTGTTTTTACACGAAACAATTGTTTACCTTCACTGACATCGATAATCCAAAATTACGCAAGTAATTATTTCAACCGCCCCGGGTGTACCTTGCGCAAGCACAGTAATACCGTTGTACTTGAGAGATAAAACAATTTTTAGAAATACTCAAATCATACAAGCAAATAAATGTCATCAGTCGCCATGATGCGAACATTTCCTGAAATAATCAACCTGCTCCCCTCCCCTCAATCGCGATGACCTCGCGTGTTCTTTAATAACATGCAAAGCACAATGTTCTTACTCCATGCATTTCATTCTTGTGTTTTTCTTTTATTAATCGTCGATTAAGCAACGATACCGTCGACGTCCGGTCGTATGTCCACTTACGTACAGATACTATAGCATGATTCAACGAATTAGATCAGTTTATCTTCAGATAAGACGATGCTAGCGGAGATCCCCTGCGATCGATAGAAGTGGAAACTTTGCCGGAGTGAAATGGTTTTATAAAATAAATAATAAAAAAGTTAACCTATTTCTACAACATAACCAAAAAGTTTATAGTTTTGGAATTTATTTCAGGTATCGGTAAATGAACCCTGTTGGTTTCGACACGAGTATAGAAAAAGATCTCGTGTACATATAAGTAGTTAATCACAAATAAGTGCTAATCGTCGCAGCATGAAAGGAGCGGTAGTGCGAAGGGTTATCCACGGCACGTGCGTGACATCTGTACAGCGGATGCCCCGGAAAGAAAACTGACACCGTGACAGAAAAAATCGCGTGGACCACGTTGCGTATTCGCGATCGCTGATACTAACAAGTGCCATTTGTCCACGGACAGATTGGACTTGACGAATAGACAAGGTGCGGGTGTTTTCGCATGCCCGCCCGCGGTCTCCTTGTTAGCCGGCGTTTCAAAACAAGACCGGCCTCGGCCGGTTCGTGCTTATTTATGCGCTCATTCATCTCTCGGGCATTATGCTCGCCGCCCGGTCGGTAATTGCCGGAGAAGTGCCAAGAGAATTTCTCGATTCGTTGCTTCCTTGAACAACGATTGTTTATATCGCCGGACGTTTTTTTGACAATTACGGAAGATTTCTGAGTTAACCGGGACTAGGGGTAGTGGTGCCAATTACTGTGCCCAGTCTCCCGGAGTTTTTGCTATTAACCCCACGCACTGTAATAACTTCCTTCCATGCAAGATCTATAAAATATGTTATTAACTTCTTCGGAATCGAAGTCAAAATGAATATTTCTAATCAAAGTATAGTCGAGTATTGTAAATAAATTCCTAATAATTCACGGTTTGTTTTCTCGATTCACGCGTGACTCACTCGGGTCGTTAAAATTCGACGTTCCATATTTCGATGCAATATCACCATCAAAGGGCGACGCTCTTACGCTTCGGCAGAGATTCAAAGTGAAACCTTTTAGGCCCAAGAACGCATCAGCAACCATGAAAGTTGCGAGAGATTTTCAAGGAACAGATGACAGCGGTGTTTGAGAGTTCTAGACCGAGATATGTTCGCCACAAAAGGCGGACAGTGTTCGGTTCCCCACAACTATTTGTTGGCGGTGTAGAAGTCCGAAGACGATCTCTTTAACCCTTTGTATTAGGACTCCTTTTATGCTGCGTTGACTAGCACTTATTTGTGATTAATTGTGATTAATTTTCTTTAATAGGGCCAGGTAATTTTTGTTTCTTTTATTGTATCTATTTACTTCTGTTTTTAGATTTTTATAATGGAAGAATTCAATTTGATTTAGATTTAGAATGAATAATTATTAATTACTAATTTTAGAATGAATAATTATTAATTGCTAACTTTAGAATTAATAATATTCATATTTAACCCTTCGCACTCGAAGCCATTTTAACTGTAAAATCTGAAATAATTTTTCTGTCTCATACTATTTCTCTTTAATATGACGAAGTATATTTTGTGTATAGAAAATTGATTCCCGAGAGTCATACCAACAGTTTCACTTTTAATAATTTTGTAAATCTGAACTTTGTTAGTATAAAGATTATTTTGCAACGCCATATGACAATTCTAGTGGTGTCTTAGAGTCACGTTATTATAGTGTAAGGGGTTAATAATAGGACCAGACAATTTCTGTTTTGAATTTGATAAGAGAAGAATTTATCTTTATTTCGAAGAACTTAAGAATGATTATATTTAGTAGATTTAGTATGAAATCTGTACCACGATTTTGACTCGTCATTGTAGTGCAAGGGGTTAATAAGATAGTGCTATCAGGTGCTAGATATTTTACGAAACACTTGCGACTCGGGTTATTTTGAATATCTCGCCACTATATACAGGGTGTTTCAAAATTATTGTAACTCCGGGAAATGGGGGGTAGCTGAGGCTATT